>NC_057799.1:466936184-467156836 GCF_018294505.1 Triticum aestivum | reverse complement strand
AGCCGGGCGGCGGCGCGGCTTTCGTCCGGCGCCGGGCGGACGTGTCCGGCGCGCGGAGGGAGCACTGGCTAGGGTTTTGGACCCGGAATTTTGGACAGGGAGTGTCGTGGATTTGTCACGGCAGATGTCCTTAGTGTCAGGACTTAGTCGCGAGGCCAGCGCATCTATGTGGTAGCTTGAGAGGGGTTGGGCAGAATCGAGAGACGCAATACAAGACAAGTATTTAGACAGCTTCGGGCCCCGGGAAACATCATCTGGTAATAGCTAGGTCTCATTATGCTCATGAGAGAGTCGCCGGGAACCGGCTCTCGGTGTCTAGCCCTAGAGATTGTTCCTTATTACATGCCCCCTCTTTGGCGTGCCCTGCCCCTCCTTATATAAGTTAGAGGGGCGGGTTACATGTGGAGTCCTAGTAGGACTAGGACTAGTCTATCTTTTCTTACAAGTTGAATACAAGTCCGGGTCTTGCTTCCTCGTAAAGGAAATATTCGTCATCCCTTTGTTCTTAAGCCGAGCCATCATAAACGTGAGCCGGCCTTCTCGGCCTTGGGCCTAGTCCTCTATCTGACCACCGTCTGGGCCATCAGTGTGTCGCCAGGCTCGTGATTCGTCAGACCAGTAAGCCTCCAGACTCGTGAGTTGCCAATCCTCCGGCGGGTTACCAATGAAACGCCAAGTCCCAGCTGGGTCATATATCCGGCCGGGTCATACCGCGGGGTATATCCCCGACATTAGCCCCCATATTTAATTTGGATTTATCCATGTTAAACTGATCTGCAACATAAACCCAAGAACTAATTGACAGGTTGTACTCCGGGTTAAATATTCTTGTAAGCCGGCACCTGATCATTCTTAAGTCCTTGACATTTTCTCTTGGAATATTCGGGTCAATAGTCCAGCTTCATAATCCATTTGCTAACATTGGTTCTTGTAAACAAATATTATAAGAAATAGTCCATTTGAGTCGGCCTTCAATGCTCTGATTTGACAAAAATATTAATCTTGAAACTTTCAACTGATATTCAGCCCGCTTAAAGATGTAGATCTTGCCGATTTATGACTCCTAAAATTGTCGGGTTATAAATAAATGATGCCGGGTCATGACTGTTGCAGACACCGGGTTAATCTGGTCTACTCCAAACTCAGAATTTGAAGATTTTTTCTCCCTTATATGCATATCATCTCTAGCCCCCAAGTGCCGGGTTGTCATGCTTGCAGCAACCTGGGACTTGTAATTGCCTTATGCTCATGAAAACTTCAACCAGTGTAGCCCCCAAGGGCCGGGTCATTATGCAATAATGAGTAGGGACTTTGTAGATATAACCATGTAAACTTGAACAACAACGTGTAGCCCCCAAGGGCCGGCTTAGTAAGATAATACTGAGCTGGGACTTTGATAATAACATCATATAATATAATCTCCACCATGGGGCTTGAACCCACGTCCACAAGGTTAAGAGCTTTGTACTCTACCAACTGAATAGCGGATCATTCAATATAATGGATTAATGCTTGTGTACCTTGAATTGTTGACAGGAGCAATTGGTAGCCCCCAAGGGCCGGCTCATTATAATGTGATGAGTCGGGTCTTTAATAAGATGAGCAAAAAATGACTTTGCATTAGCCCCCAAGTGCCATGGTTCCTGCTGGCAGTGACATGGGACTTGCATATTGGATGTGATCTCAATTTAAATAATGTAGCCCCCAAGTGCCGGGTCGTAAGCCTGCAGCGACTGGGGACTATTCTTTCCATTGTAGAATAAATCATATCCATTGATAAAATAATAGCCATTGCGCCAAAGCGACTTTGAATACCTCATCTGTTGATAAGTCAATCCGGAGTTTAAATACCCGGCGGCTCTTGGCCGATGGCGATTTAATACGCCTCCATTGTAAGCCAGAATTTGTACAACCCGGCGGCTTATAGCCTTTGAGAAAATCAACAATTGATAACCCTTTTGAGACACCAACTTCCATCTTTGATGATGGGCTTGAATTTAATCATTTATGTAAGTCATAGCTCTGTAAATCCTGTAGAGTTTAAACAACATATGCCCTGGCGACTTAACGTCAAAAACTAGGGCAGGTAACCACCCAAATGTAGTCTTATCCTGCACATAATTAGATCACAAGATCCCTTGGCGGTTTACCGCAGGGTGGGTCATAATATCTCACATATAACCATTGATGTATAACAAGGAGTCACAGATAAGCCCGTTATGAATCATAACTTTGAAACATAACTATAATAATAATATTATACCTGTGATATTGAATTTTCACTGCCGGTTTATGTGACCTATGCAGTAAGGGTGATAACCCAATCTTTAGAAATCAAGACTTCCAAATGTTTATGATTGTCATATGACAGCGACTTATCATCCAAAGTCAAACCTGGTTAAATAGCAACCACTCATATACACTTTAGATATGATCAAAAGAGCTTCAAATAAAATCCAAAAATTGTTTGCAAAAAGATACTTTAAAAATTTTGAGGCTTCTGATTCGAATACGATCATAAAACCGTCCCAAAGGGGTTAAGCTAAGATTCGAATACGATCATATAGCCCCTAGTGGCTTTTGCGTTGCCGATCAAAAGGGTAACGACAACTATGTTCTCTTTGGTTCGAATACGACCTATGTTTGAACAGGAAGCCCCCAAATGACCTTGAGAGTTGTTTAACGATGCTGATTCGAATACGATCCACGTCGGTTCCCAAAAGGGGTTGAGCTATGATTCGAATACGATCAAGAAGCCCCCTAGTGAGCTCGGCAGTGTGCTGATCAAGAGGGTACCGACAGCTATGTTCTCTTTGGTTCGAATACGACCTATGTTTGAACAGGAAGCCCCCTAGTGATCTTGAGAATATTTAACGACTTTGATTCGAATACGATCAGGGTCACACCAAAAGGGTTAAGCTAAATTCGAATACGATCAGCTCCCAATGGTCATTAAAGCAGGGTACCTATGTTTTGGTTGTGCTTTGTAACAGACTCTTTGGTCCCTTTAATTTTTCCTGAGAACTCGAACTTTGCGAGAGATAAATTCTTTTTGAACCGGAAAAAATCGGATATTGAGAGTTTCAAAGCTTTGTGACAGATAAATTTACCTTGAACCGGATTTTGAACCGGATTTGAGAGCTTCAAAACTTTGTGGTAGATAAATTTCCCTTGAACCGGATGTTAAACCGGATTTTAACAGCTTCAGTGCTTTGTGGGAGATGTCAAGTCTCTTGAACCGGATCTAAACCGGAATTCTTCCTTTTAAGCCGAAGATTTTCTGACGGCCTTTAAACTTTTTACCAATATGGCGGTAGCCTCCTGGACCGGTTTATTTTTCCCTCCAATGACCCGGAGTTCTTGAAAGCATTGAAACAGACCAATGCTGCCGAGTCATATCATTGTAGCCCCCGAATCTCAAGACGACTCGAGGAGTTGGCTTTGAGATTCTCCATATTGACCATAGCATAAGGTGTATATCATTGGTGTTGATAGCGCGATGTAAATCCATAGAAGGTTGAGGTGACTGCGGCGGGTTATAAATGATCCCGTATGAGCCGTGTCAGCAACTCGGCCAATGGTTCCTTCCAACTGGCTGTTTGAAGTTAACCAAACCGTAGTGGCAGCGACTTGTGCACCTACCCATTGATCCATCCAGTGCAGACGGCGGCTGATAAGACATGATAACTTGCCTCCAATTTGTTGAAAGAAAACGGGGCTACCCAAGCTGTGACTTGCTCATCCTCAATAAATAGCTCATGCAGACAGGCGCGGCCCGGTATGTTGATGTAGACCAGGCCGCGAGAGACGGAAGGAAAAGATGACCTCAGCATCAGAGGTGGATCAAACAGATGAACCGGCCGCGGTGTTGTAAACCGGCGCGGACGGGCGAGTTAACCATGTCGTTTTGATGTAGTGAACAATTGTCCTGCATCAACAATATTGCAGACCAAGACAAAGATAAACTGCTCTTTGACAAAAAATAATATGTACCAATAAAATATATTTTAGATGGATATCACCTGACGTGCCAGGCCGGAAAGTAACCCGCCATGAATTTGATGATCACTAGGTGACGTTGAAATCACTCACGGGCGAGTCAGCCGCGGGTGCAGGTAGATGAGTCGGCCGCGGTGTTGTAAGCTGGCGCGGAGAACGAGTCGGCCATGGCGTTATAAGCTGGCGCGGACACGTGAATCGGCCGCGAGTGCAGACGGGCGAGTCGTTCGTGGCGTTGTAAGGCGGCGCGCACGGACAAGTCAATCACAGGGACGGTTCCGGTGAGTTGAAGTAGTCCGGGCCGCAATTGTCCTGCGTAGAAAACATACAACAGGGCGGAGTAGTTGTTTGTCGAAGGAAATCAACATGTACTTAATAAAATATGTAAGATAAATATCACCTGATTTTAGGCGACAGATGATCACTATATGCCGTCCGTAGATAACCAAGAACTTTTGTGTTGATCCTTTCAAGGGCCTTGCCAGAATTCGCCGTAGTTTGTATAATCTCCACACATGACAGCTTCAGTCTTCTTGGTGTATATTTTGTGGACTTGACCATAGCATAGGATGACTTCGCGTCGGCCTCGGTGTATACGTCCCTTAATCCAATAAAGAAAAACTGCAGCGGAAAGTTTAATCTCGGTCTCGACGACTTTTCTGGACGGCCGCGGCGGAGCCGACGCAACCCTAGCTTCCTCAAGATCATAATCTTGTACCCGATGGCTCCGAAGTTTAATCACGATTCTGATCGCCGGCTGTGCTCAAGGTTGTCTGGCCTCACGTTACCCTGCGCGATTGGTTAAAGTCGGCTCTTCTTTGTCCGTCTAGTCGCGAGCTTCTCGATCCCTTCAAGAACTCAACACCACCGTGCGCAGGCCCCACGGTGGGCGCCAACTGTCGTGGAATTGTCACAGCAGATGTCCTTAGTGTCACGACTTAGTCGCGAGGCCAGCGCATCTATGTGGTAGCTTGAGAGGGGTTGGGCGGAATCGAGAGACGCAATACAAGACAAGGATTTAGACAGCTTCGGGCCCCGGGAAACATCATCCGGTAATAGCCCTACATGCTATTTGTGGCTAGGTCTCATTATGCTCATGAGAGAGTCGCCAGGAACCGGCTCTCGGTGTCTAGCCCTAGAGATTGTTCCTTATTACTTGCCCCCACTTTGGGGTGCCTTGCCCCTCCTTATATAAGTTAGAGGGGCGGGTTACATGTGGAGTCCTAGTAGGACTAGGACTAGTCTATCTTTTCTTACAAGTTGAATACAAGTCCGGGTCTTACTTCCTCGTAAAGGAAATATTCGACATCCCTTTGTTCTTAAGCCGGCCCATCATAAACGTGAGCCGGCCTTCTCGGCCTTGGGCCTAGTCCTCTATCTGACCACCGTCTGGGCCATCAGTGAGTCGCCAGGCTCGTGATTCGTCAGACCAGTAAGCCGCCAGACTCGTGAGTTGCCAATCCTCCGGCGGTTTACCAATGGAACGCCAAGTCCCAGCCGGGTCATATATCCGGCCGGGTCATACCGCGGGGTATATCCCCGGCAGGGAGGGTGTTTATATAGGCATAGGGAGCTAGGTGACTCCAAATGGAGTGCGGTTTTCGCCCACACGATCGTGATCGAACGACCGAGAGCATGGAAGGGACTTAGAGGGGTTATTGGACTGTTTGGAGGGGTTTTTTGCTGCAACACACAAAAGGGCTTTGCGGTTACCCGGTTAACCGTTGGAGTATCAAACGACCTCCAAATGGAACGAAACTTGACAGGTGGTCTACCGGTGGTATACCAAGGCCACTTGGCAAGCCTCGGTCCATTCCAAGAATGTTTAACGCCCGCTCACATAAAGAAACAAGAGGGGTGTGCCGGTGCACGTGGGAGTGTCGGATTGCAAAACGGACAACGGGGAAAATGCTCGGATGCAAGAGACGAACACGTATGCAAATGAGATGCGCATGATGACATGATATGAAATGCATGACATGAGCAAAAATGCAAAACGAAAACGAAACCGAACCACGGAGGGAATATCATAACACATAGCCGAAAATGGCAAGAGTTGGGGTTACAAATATGGTAAGTTACATCCGGGGTGTTACAACACTCCACCACTACGAGAGGATCTCGTCCTGAGATCTAGGACTGGAAGAACTCCGGATATTCGGAACGGAGGTGGTCCTCGCGTTCCCAGGTGGCTTCTCGGTCGGAATGGTGCGACCACTTCACTTTCAGGAATTTGATAGACTTGTTGCGAGTCTTGCGCTCAGTTTCTTCAAGAATAGCAATGGGGTGCTCATGATAAGATAGATATTCTTGGAGATCAATCTCTTCAGAGTTGATGGTGCGCTCAGGAGTCTTGAAGCACTTGCGAAGCTGTGACACGTGGAACACATCGTGCGCGTTCGCGAAGTTGGAGGGAAGCTCAAGTTGATAGCTGAGGTTGCCTCTTTTGCCAATGATATTGAAAGGACCCACGTATCTAGGGGCAAGCTTCCCTTTGATACCGAAACGAGGAGTGCCTTTCATTGGAGAGACGCAGAGGTAGACATGGTCTCCGATCTCGAAAGCCACATCACGGTGCTTACTGTCATAGTAACTCTTCTGGCGCGATTGCGTGGCTTTGAGATTTTCACGGATGACTTTACACATTTCTTCAGGCTCTGTGATTAAGTCATTGCCAAGAAGTTGGCGTTCACCAGTCTCTGACCAATTGAGAGGATTACGGCACTTTCTGCCATAGAGAATCTCGAATGGGGCCTTGCCCGAACTCGCTTGGAAGCTGTTGTTGTAGGAGAATTCGGCATATGGAAGACAATCTTCCCATTTCATGCCAAAGGAAATGACACAAGCCCTGAGCATATCTTCAAGGATTTGATTGACTCGCTCGACTTGGCCACTAGTTTGAGGATGGATAGCTATGCTGAAGCGAATGTTGGTGCCCATGGCCTTCTGGAAAGAGTCCCAGAACTTAGAAGTGAAGATGCTTCCACGATCTGAAGAAATCAATTGTGGAATGCCGTGCAAGGAGACAATCCTTGAGGTGTATAGCTCTGCCAACTGAGCTGCTGTGATAGATTCTTTGATTGGAAGAAAATGAGCCACTTTAGTAAGCTTGTCAATGACAACGAAGATAGCATCATTTCCAGGCTTGGACTTGGGAAATCCAGTCACGAAGTCCATTTCGATATGATCAAACTTCCATTCTGGGATAGCAAGAGGTTGGAGGAGACCAGCTGGTCGTTGGTGTTCTGCTTTCACCCTTTGACACACATCACATTCATTCACGAATTGAGCGATTTCTCGCTTCATTCGAGTCCACCAATATGACTGCTTGAGGTCATGGTACATCTTCGTACTTCCAGGATGAATGGAAAGAAGAGAATTATGCGCCTCATTCATAATGACTTTCCTTAGATCACCTTTAGGAACCACAATCCGGTCCTCGAAGAATAAAGTGTCTCTGTCATCAATGCGATAGCACTTCTATTTGGAAAGATCCTTATCAATACCACGTTTCACCTTCTTCACCATGGTATCCAGGAGTTGTGCCCTACGAATTTGATCTTCCAAAGTAGGAGAGACTATGAGGTTGGCAAGAAAGCCTTGAGGAACAACTTGGAGATTCAGCTTGCGGAAAGCTTCACAAAGGTCCGGTTGGAAAGGCTTGAGAATTAAGCTGTTGCAATAAGCCTTCCTACTCAAAGCATCTGCAATGACATTGGCCTTGCCTGGAGTATATTCAATACTCGGATTTTACTCTGGAATCATTTCGACCCATCGAGTTTGCCTGAGGTTGAGGTTGGGCTGAGTGAAGATGTACTTGAGACTCTTGTGATCGGTGAATATGTCCACTTTTCTTCCCAACAAGAGATGTCTCCATGTGATTAATGCATGGACAACTGCCGCCAACTCAAGATCGTGAGTGGGGTAGTTCTTTTCGTTGGGCTTCAACTGACGAGAGGTATAGGCCACAACTTTCTTTTCTTGCATTAGCACAGCACCGAGACCTTGGAGAGAAGCATCACAGAAAACTTCGAATGGCTTGGATTCGTCTGGAGGAGTTAAGACAGGAGCTGTGATGAGTTTCTCTTTGAGAGTGTTGAAAGAAACATCACACTCAGGAGTCCAGACATACTTCACATGCTTCTGGAGGAGGTTGGAAAGAGGCTTTGCAATCTTAGAGAAATTCTCAACGAATCTTCGGCAATAGCTTGCAAGACCAAGAAAACTACGAAGCTGCTTGACATTCTGAGGAGGTTCCCAATTCACAATTGCAGACACCTTCTCGGGATTAACAGTGATGCCCTTGGCAGAGATGATGTGACCAAGGTAAAGAACTTCATCAAGCCAAAACTCACATTTGGAAAACTTCGCATAAAATTGATACTCTCTGAGCTTGTCGAGCACCAATCACAAATGTTTGGCATGATCCTTCTTATTGTTGGAGAAGACAAAGATATCATCGAGATACACCAGGATGAATTCATTGGTATAGGGATTGAATATGAAATTCATCATTCGAGAGAATGTTGGAGGAGCATTGACAAGGCCGAAAGACATGACAGTATATTCATAAGAACCAAAGCTTGTTCTGAATGCTGTCTTGGGAATATCTTCTTCACGAATGCGAATCTGATGATAACCCATACGAAGGTCAAGCTTGGAGAATACTTTAGCGCCTCCGAGTTGATCGAATAGCTCATTGATGTTGGGAAGTGGATACTTGTTCTTAATTGTCTTCTTGTTCAATGGACGGTAGTCAAAACAAAGTCGGTCCGTGCCATCCTTCTTCTCGACAAAAAGAACACCACAACCCCACGGAGATGAACTCGGTCTGATCAAACCCAGACACTCTTCTTCATCGAGATGTTTCTTCAATTCTTTCAGCTCCTTGGGTCCAAGCTTATAAGGACGCTTGCAAACGGGATCAGTGCCAGGCTCAAGATCGATAACAAACTCAACTGGCCGGTGAGGAGGCATACCCGAAAGCTCTTCTGGAAAGACATCTTGGTACTCACAAACGACTGGAATCTGAGAGATGGCATTCAACTCGCCCTTCTCATTGAGAGAAAACAACCGAATGGTTTCATCACGAGCGGCATAGATGATAACATCCTCAGAAGAGTGTGTCAATTGAATTTCCCTGGCAGCACAATCAAGTTGAGCCTTGTGCTTAGAAGGCCAGTCCATCCCGAGAATTAGATCAATATCCGAGTCACCAAGAACCATTGGAGAAGATAAAAAATTATAGTTGCCCATCTTGATAGAAACATCCGGAGCCATCATTTTGGTATTCATGAAGAAGCTCGGAGTGGAAACCGCTATCAGCTTAGACAGATCGACAGTATGCAAATTGTTCATGGATGCAAAAGGTCTTGATATGAAAGAAATAGATGCACCAGTATCAAATAAGACTTTTGCAGGAATATCATTAACTGAGAGATTACCCATAATCACATCAGTAGATTCCTCCGCTTGAGCTGCATTCATCATGTTCACCTTTGCAGACTTGGGATTATGCTTGACCACTGGATTGCTGGAAGATCTCACAGAAGGAGGAGGCGGAAGGCGCCTTTGGTTGAAGCATTTGTTAGCATAGTGACCTTTCTGCTAAAATTTGTTGCAAGTCACCTCTGAGAGTGGACGATGATAAGGAGCATTCCACTTTGGAGCTTGATTCTGAGACTTGTTCTGATAGCCAGGGTTGGATGAGTGGGAAGATCCATGGCCACCTTTGTTCTTCTGCTGGAAAGGTTGACGAAACGGAGGAGGAGGAGGCAACTAGAACTTCTGTTGCTTAGCAGCCACTAGTGAGGAAGAAGAAGACTGAACTGCGTCCCTGACTATCTTCTTAGAAGCCTCACACTTGAGCTGAGCAGCCTCTTGCTTCAGTGCCATATTGTAGAAATCATCATACATGGTCGGCTCAAAAAGCACAAGAGGTAATTGCAGCTCTTCTCTGAGACCACCTCTGAATTGATAGATCATGCTCTTTTCATCAGGAACGTCTTGCTTAGCGAAGCGAGCGAGTTTCTGAAACTGAGTATTGTATTGATACACGGACATGCTACCTTGCTTGAGATTGCGGAACTCCTCACGCTTGCTCTCAACAACACTTTGTGGAATGTGGTGAGCTTTGATGTCTCGGCAGAAATCATCCCAGGTAATCACACGACCTCCTCTGGAATCTTTGTATTGTTGATACCACTCGGCAGCTTGATCCTTGAGTTGAAAAGAAGCGAACTTGACATAGTCCTCAGGCCTGACATTGCTACATTCAAAATGCTTGTTGATGTCCACGAGCCAATCATCGGCGTCTGTGGCCTCGGCACAGTAGCTGAAAGACTTAGGCTGATTTGCGAGGAACTGGTTGAGGGTAGCGAAGTGAGGCTGATTGTTGCCTTGGCCTTGATTTCCTTGATTGCCTTGCCCTTGGGTGAGTTCTTGCAAGAGTTGCAAAATCATCTGAGCATTGGCGTTGGTGGCTGTCATGATAGCTTGCCATACCTCCGGAGGCGGAGGTGGTGGCAGAGGGTTCGCCTGACTCCCCTCATTGCCTTCCGGATTCTGACGCGTTGGCGGAGCCATCCTGAAGAGGGTGACATCCGTTAGCATCTTGATAGACAGATAGGCAAATTGAATCAAGAGATAGAAAATTGCAACATATAGTCTTGACAATAAACATTCGAACGCGGATGAACGAATGAATTCCATAGTAAATCATCACACTTCCATTAAGGTGAGAAGCCACTTGATAAGAGATTGATTGATAAAATAAAAAGGTACGACTAAAACAAATAAGTGGTAAGGATTACCCAATCACAAACCAAATATCTGCGGGAAGAAATGCTAAGAGCTACATGAATCCCACCTATAAACTCCCGAAACTTTCTGGTTATGCAATCTGGTGTTGGGGATACAGGGGACACAAAATATAACACCCAAACTAGCAATCCCTAGATCCAGCTGTATCCATCCGTCAACACATAACAAAGAAACCTTCGGAAATCGTGTACCTCAACCTTCGAAAAGCATCCGTTATACGAGTTATGACAATACTCCCGAACTCTCGCCCCAGTACTGGGTAGCGTCGAGGTGATCTCACCAACAACTGCATAAAAGAGATTTTCGATGTCGGCGATACTCAGGTATTCCAGAACTGCAACAATAAAATTGTGACGACAACACCTCGGAGCTCAACTCCCCGGGACACTGCCACAACCCCTAAATGTCAGGAGGCACCAAGAACAATGTTCTCGGCAAAAACCATCGGAACGATTCTAAGATACCCGCGTGATCCTAAATTTTTTTAGTGAAATTTGAGGAGAGAAGAGTCAAAACTTCTACGTCAGGAGGCCTCACCAGAGCGACAAAGGGACTGAGGAGTAAAAAGAATCCTACTCTCCCGTATATATAATCCTAAGACTCAAAAAAATTTCATTCTAGACTCAACAACGCCAGCGATTCGATCAAGCAGGGGGCTCCTAAGTCGGGGATGGCTCTGATTACCAACTTGTAACGCCCATGATGCGGCTATATCTCCCACGTGTCGAGGCACGACTTAGAGGCATAACCGCATTGTGGTTTTGTTGCAAGAAGGGTCATCTTCACACAATCCCATGTAATGAACAAGAATGGGATAACGAGAGTTGGCTTACAATCGCCACTTCACACAATACATAAATTAATTCATACATCATCCAAAGTCCACACATGGACCGACAATGGTCAAATCCAAATGAAAATAAGATAACCCCAAATGCTAGATCCCCGATCGTCCCAACTTGGCTCCACTACTGATCATCAGGAAAAGAAACATAGTAACGACCACGTTCCTCGTCGAACTCCCACTTGAGCTCGGTTGCGTCATCTGCACTGGCATCGTCGGCACCTGCAACTGTTTTGGTAGAATCTGTGAGTCATGAGGACTCAGCAATCTCACACCCGCGAGATCAAGACTATTTAAGCTTATAGGAAAGGATGGTGTAATGAGGTGGAGCTGCAGCAAGCACTAAGCATATATGGTGGCTAACATACGCAAAAGAGAGCGAGAAGAGAAGCAACGCAACGGTCGCGAAGCTAGAAGTGATCAAGAAGTGATCCTTAAACTACTTACGTTCATGCATAACCCAAACCGTGTTCACTTCCCGGACTCCGCCGAGAAGAGACCATCACGGCTACACACACGGTTGATGTATTTTGTTAAGTCAAGTGACAAGTTCTCTACAACCGGACATTAACAAATTCCCATCTGCCTCATAACCGCGGGCACGGCTTTCAAAAGATAATACCCTGCAAGGGTGTCCCAACTTAGCCCATTATAAGCTCTCATGGTCAACGAAGGATAAACCTTCTCCCAGGAAGACCCGATTAGTCTCGGAATCCCGGTTTACAAGACATTTCGACAATGGTAAAACAAGACCAGCAAAGCCACCCGAATGTGCCGACAAATCCCGATAGGAGCTGCACATATCTCGTTCTCAGGGCACACCGGATGGGCAAGACGTCGGGTTGGCATAGACCCTGGTTGCCCAGGGGGCGCCGGACATCGCCCAGTTTGGGCGAGCACTCGAAGGAGCACTGGTCCGGGGTTTAAATAAAGATGACCCTCGGGCTCGCGAAAAAACCCAAGGGAAAAAGGCTTCGGTGGCAAATGGTAAAACCAAGGTTGGGCCTTGCTGGAGGAGTTTTATTCAAGGCGAACTGTCAAGGGGGTCCCATAAATCACCCAACCGTGTTAGGAACGCAAACTCAAGGAACATAATACCGGTATGACGGAAACTAGGGCGGCAAGAGTGGAACAGAACACCAGGCATAAGGCCTAGCCTTCCACCCTTTACCAAATATATAGATGCATTAATTAAATAAGAGATATCGTGATATTCCAAAATATCCATGTTCCAACATGGAACCAACTTCAACTTCACCTGCAACTAGGAACGCTATAAGAAGGGCTGAGCAAAAGCGGTAACTTAGCCAAACAACGGTTTGCTAGGAAAGGATGGTTAGATGCTTGACATGGCAATTTGGGAGGCATGATATAGCAAGTGGTAGGTAGCGCAGCATAGCAATAAAACGAACAACTAGCAAAGCAAAGATAGAAGTGATTTCGAGGGTATGGTCATCTTGCCTGCAAGGTTCTCAGAGTTGTCGAAAGCTTGATCCTCGTAAGCATACTCAACAGGTTCCTCGTTCACGAACTCGTCTCCCGGCTCTACCCACAGCAGGAACAAAAGCAACGGAACCACAATCAATCACGGGAAATGCACAAGCAACATGATGCAAAACATGCATGATATGTGAGATGTGGTATGCGATGCGTATGCGGGCTCCGGAAGAAAAAGAATGAACAAGGCAGTAACTTGGAAAACCAAGTATTCCACTGGAAAGATGAGATTATTTCGGTCGAAATCGATATAAAGATCACCGGAAACGAGCATGGCACAATGGAACAAAATGAAGAGCATCTCGAGGCGAACATTTGGATATAGCCTGCACGCAAAACGGTGCAGTATGTAATGAGATATGATGCGATGAACATGAGCACATAATGCAATATTTTCTGGACTTGGAGAATTTCGGGGGGGGGGGGAAGAAAGTCAACCGTGCGGTGGATCTGGATCGGGGCGCACGGACGCCGAGGTAGCAGCTCGCCGGAGTTTCGGGCGAGGGAGGAGGAGGAGGCGCAGGCGGGGACGCGGCCGGAGTGGCGCAGGGACGGGCGCTGTCGGGTGGTTGGTGCGACATATGCCAAGAGATGGCTTATCTGTGTGGGAGCCAATAAAACGTCGCCGGTGCCCGGAAACGGGATGAGGCGAAGACATGCACGCCGGAGAATCTTACCCAGGTTCGGGGCTCTCCGAGGAGATAACACCCCTAGTCCTGCTCTGCGGGGTCTCCGCATGATCACTAGATAGATGAAAGGTAGCTACAATCGCTCCTAGAGATGTTGAGATCAAGGGAGAAGAAGAACAAGGCTAGCTCTTGCTTCTCTCTCTCTATGGTGTGTGTGCTGTGGTTAGAAGGAAACTCTATGCTCAGAGGCCAACTATGCTTAGGTGCGAACCCTTTGCATGGGTGCTCCGGGGGGTTTATGTAGGCCTACCCCCCGGGGGTACAATGGTAATCCGGCTGGGCTCTGGTCCGAGCCGTCAGTGTCTACGCTCGCCGGCTTCTCCGCCGGCTGCTGGGTCCCGCCGGCTGCCGGCTACTTGGTCGACAGGCCGGCCCCACCGCCTAGGGTCTTGTCGACGGCTGCTTACTGTTGCCTCGCCTGTGATGACGAGGGCTTTGTCGAGGTAAGCGTGGCTACAGTGGGCCGCCTCGGGGGCTATCACTGTAGCCTTACCTCGTCTTGTCTCCTTAATGGGGCTCCTGCTTCGAGGAAAGGAGTAGCCGGCTTCTGGAGGCCGGCTACGCTCTTGGCCGACTGGGAAAGGCCGGGCCGCCTTCACGCCTCTCTCTGGCTAAAGGGGCCCGCCGCCCGCGGGCCGTACGGGAGTCGGTCGTGGGTGACGTCGAGGCTCGCATGGCTACAGTGCCGAGCCGCACGGGAGATGGCCATCCCGTACGGCCTCCTGTAGCCATGCCCGCCTCGGGCTTCGGGGGTAGTGGGCCGCACTGTGGCCACACCCCGTCGTGTCGCCGTTATGTGGGAACAGCTCGGAGTGGTTGTGGTCTCGGCCGGCTCTTTGGAGTCGGCGTCCCTCTTGGCCGGCTTCTTGGAGTCGGCCACCCCGTAGTCGTCCTGGGGAGGAGTTGGTGAGGCTGGGTTGCCTTCCGGGAGTCGGCTTTAGTGGTAGCCAGCCAGGGAAGGCGGCCCAATGCTCGGAGTGCTTGGAGGCCCGAAGGCCTGATAATTTTTTCAGAAGAACCAGGGGCAGTCGGTTAGGCTACCCGTGGCCATTTACTCCGACAGTAGTCCCCGAAGCTGATTGAGCTTCGAGGTGGAGTGGGGTTTGAGAAGCTCGATCAGCTTCCTATCGTGACAAGCCGGCAGCTGGGAGCCGGCCTTGGTCAGGCGCACCGCCTGAGTCGAAATCTTCTGGAGTCGGAGGGCGGGAGCCCGCTGGCATGTGCATCGGGCCGCGGGCCGGCCTCGGGCCGTCGGCGAACCACGTGGTCGGAAAGCCTTCCAGCCCACGCGCGTGACGGGACGTCGCCGCAGGGAGGGGGCCCGCCACGTCCGCGCCCCGGCCCAGGCGCGGATCCTTTGTATCCCGAAACCGCCCGCACGTTCCGTGCGGCAGTTTCGGCTCGCACTTATGCGCAATAATCACGAGACGTGGGGGGAGTGGGCACAGTTAATCCCACGTCCCCCCCACGTCCGGCCTCTTCAGCCTCGTGAGGCTATAAGTAAGGGGAGGTGGAGGGCGGCAGGCCCTCGCACGCTCCTCCTACTTCCACCGTCTTCTTCCTCTTGCCAATTCTCGCGACAGCGCCTCGCCGCCGCGCTCTTCCACCGCACGCTCCTCCGCCGCCGTGCAAGCTTTCGCCATGCCCCCACCGTAGAGCAGCTTGGCGGGGATTGGGATGGCTCCAACGTCCATGACGACCACGTCGACTTCCTCCGCGACACGCGGCGGCTGCCCAGCGCGGACAAAGTGGAGGTCTGCCTCGCGCCGGCGAAGGAAATCAGGCCGGCGCCGCAGGAGGGCGAGCGGGTGGTCTTTCGCTCGCACTTCTTGCGCGGCTTCGGCCTGCCAGTGAGCGCCTTCTTCCGCTCCTGGCTCGAATTCTATCAGCTCCAGCCGCACCATCTCACCCCCAACGCGGTGGTGCTGCTGTCGGCCTTCGTCACCCTGTGCGAGGGCTATCTCGGCGTCCTCCCCACCCTTGAGCTCTGGGGGGAGTTCTTCCAGTCGGAGCTGGGCACGCGCAGTAAAGGCGTGCCGGCTCATACTGGCGCCTTCATCGCGTCGCGGAGATTGGGCGCCGGCAACCCCTTCCCCGTCATCACGCTGATCCAATCGGTGATGAAGTGGCAGAAGTCGTACTTCTACGTGCGAAACATCGCTCCACGGGGCGACTACATCAATCTGCCGGCTTACGTAGCCGGCCCACCGGCGGGCAGGCTGCCCCAGTGGTCCTTCCGGGCGGTGACGCTGTCGCAGGCTGGAAACGCCGCCATCGCTCGACTGCGGGCGATGGTCCAGTCAGAGGGCCTAACGGGGCCCGATCTTCTGGCTGCGTTCGTCACGCGCCGGGTTCTTCCGCTCCAGAGCCGGCCTCATCTGATCTTTCAGATGAGGGGCCAGCTCGATCCGAGCCGCATGTGCACCAAGGAGATGCCGCGCCATGAGGTCGCCTACATGGTGAATTACCTCGCAAACTGCCAACTCACTGAAGAGTGGCAGTTCGGCAAGGAGCCATATAGCCGAGCCAATCCTCCGCCTACGGTACGCTCCCCTTGTCTCTTTTTCTCTCTATCTCAGCCTTGTTGCCGAGCATCTCTTGGCCGACTCTGACTTAGTCGGCTTGTTCTTCGACAGAGCCCTCTGCTTCGGCCGGCCAGCGGGTCAGACGCGGAGCGCCGCTTCGTCCCCGATCGGACCGAACACGACCTGGAGGACCCCGACCTGGGGCCGGTCCATATGGACGACGCCGTCGAGCCGGGCGGTGGCCAAGCCGGCGGCGAAGCAGGCGGCTCCGGGTTCACTGCTACCTTTGACGACTTGCCGGACGAGGATGAAGCCGAAGCCGTCCCGCGCCGCCAGCCGGCATCTGGACGCGGCGCGGGCTCCTCCGCCGCGCAGCCTGCTCGGGGTGGAGGGCAGAAGCGTCGTGCCGCCCAGGGTCTATTCGGCAGCCGAACGAAGAAGCCCAGGGGCGGGGCGACAGCCACCAGGCGGGAAGAGGCGGCCGCGAAGGCGGTTCGTTTCCGCAAAGTGGTGAAGCAACCGCAGACCGTGTCGGCGTAAGTTCTCTTTCTTTGTGTACTCTCTCTCTTTCTTTCTTTGGTGGTTTTTGAACTCTCGTCTTTTTCTTCAACGATCAGATCTCCGTTGTCACTTGAGCGGGCGGCTGCTGGCTCCGTCGTCGAGTCGCCGAGGGGCTCTGGGAGCACCACCCGCCGCGTGGACCCCCGCGCCAACCTCCAGGAGGCGACGGAAAGGAACGCGCGGGAGGCGCGGGAGGAGCAGGAGGCACGGGAGGCGGAGGCACGGAAGGCAGCCGCCGCCCAGGCGGCTCGGGAGGAGGAGGCGGCGAAGGCACTCGCCGAGGCCGCAGCCAGGGCCCAGGCAGAGGCTGAGGCCGCGGCGGCGGCAGGGGAGGTTTTGATGGTCACCCCCCTGCGCGCCATGGCGCCTGGGGACACGGAGCCCTCGCCAGGGGGAGCCAGCGGCGACCAGCCAGGGCTGGGGGGAAGCGGCGACGACATCATCATCTTGGAGAAGGCGCCAGAGCCGACCCCTCCGACTGGGGCGGCCCAAGGCGGCCGGCCTGAGCCTGCACCCGCACAGTCAGCGGAGGGCGAGCCGGCTGTGAGGGCTGAGGTGGCGGTCCGGATTCCGCCAAGCCGGCGTGCGGGGAAGGCCGCGTCGGAGCCGCAGAAGGCTGCGTCGGACCCACAGCCGACCGTGGGCTCCAGCTCGTCAGCCCAAGATGCGGAGGCGGCCAGCGCTACCTCGGGGTGGACACCAGGCGGAGGGACGGCCGTGGTGAACGTGGCTGCACACAAGACGTCCGGACCCGGCTCCTAGGCCAAGCCGCGGCGCTGAGGCAGTTCACCGACGAGTTCCTCGCAACGCGGGCGGCCATCCGGGTTAGGATTCCCATCTTGTTCTTTCTTGATCTTGTTTTCTCTTCTTGATCTTGATTTTTTCCGTGGGGGCGCGTCAGCACACCCACTGGGTGTAGTCCCCGAGTTCTGAGTCGGCTGCTGAGCACGCGGCTTGGAACTTCTTGGAGGTTTTGTCTTTGCTGTTTTTGTTCTCACTTCGGTCTTCTGTCCATTTTGCAGGACTACCACAACCTTCGAGCGGCCGCCTTCAACTAGCAGGCTCGGGAGCTGACTCAGAAGACCGCCGACCTTACCGAGAGCCGAGGTACGTGATTTGTTCTTTTATCTCATGTGGGGGCGCGTCAGCGCACCCACTGGGTGTAGTCCCCGAGATTCGGGCCGACTGCTGAGCAGTCGGGTCGGATCTTCCTTGACGACTTCTTACTTTTCTTCTTCTTCTTCCAACTTTGCAGCGGCCAACGCCAGTCTAAGGGCACAGCTGGGGGAGTCCCAGACTGCTCTTCGTGCCAAGGATGCCGAGCTCGCCGCCTTGGTGCAGGAGCGCGACCGCCTGGTCAAGAAGCTGGCCGACCAGGAGGAAGGCCACAAGGCAGCGCTGAAGGCTGCGCAGGATCGCGAAGCCGCTCTCTAGGTCGAGTTCGAGACGGAGGCGGCTGGCTGGGCTGAGGCCAGGCAGACTCTAGTCTCTGGCTACGGCCAGATCGAAGATCTGGTTGACGGTAAGCCGCCTACCTCTCCGTCCTTTCTTGCCGTATGCCACTTTGGCTTGCTTTCTGATTTTGGTGTTCTTCTCTTCCTTTCTTCTTCTTCGCGCAGAGTATTTCCCTGGCTATTCGACTGCCGCCAACCAGACCATCGAGGCCCGTCGTCAGGCGCGGAGGCAAGCCGGCTTTGAAATCTCGCCAACCGTCGGCCGCTCGCTGGAGGAACAGCTCCTGGCGATCCAGGCTCGCATCCAGCCGGCTCACCGGCTGCTCCGCCGGCTTCAGAGTGCCGGGGCGCAGGTCTTGCCCGCCCTCTGGCCCGGCCAAGCGGTCCCTCGCACCCCCAGTCGGACCGCCGACTAGCTGGAGGTGGCAGTCGGCCGCTTCGAGGCTTGGAAGGCCTCGGCGGCTCGCTCCGGCGCCAGGCGGGCGCTGGAGTTCGTCAAGCACTGGTAACCTGGCCTGAACCTGGAGCAGCTGGCTACCTGGCGGCAGCAAGCCGACACGGAGCTGGAGCCGGCGCGGCAGGCCATCATTCGGCGGGCTTCGACGATCGCCGACTACACCGACACCTGCGTCTTCGCCCCCGAGGTGGACGACAATGGAGTCGCCCAGCCGGAAGAGTGGTTCGGGCTGGACCCGGCGTACGGCGAAGACTCGGCGGAGGAGATCGATTCCAGCGATGAGGGCGAAGAGGAGGACGAGGAGGGTGAAGACGCCGAGCCGGCTGGCGGAGTAGCCGGCCAGCCTCAGCCTGACCGCACCTCCAGCACCACGTCGCGCGCGAGTGCGTCGCCTGCCGTAGGTGGTGGCCAAGCCGAGACCCGCTAGGCGGCCACTCCTTCAGCCGGCGAGGCCGCCTTCACCGACCAGCTCGGCCTCCATGTCGCGCCCTAGTCTGTCGTCTTTTGCTTTTCCTGTCTTGTTACTCTTTAGAACAATGTTTGGTTAAATTCGCACAATTCCACCCACTGGGTGTATTCGAACTTATGTCTGTTGCCGGCCTGTTGGCGGCTTTATTTATATATAGCTTATGCAATTGGACTTTCCTTGTACTTTTGCTTGTTGTCCTTCTGCTTTTTCCTTCGCCGCCCTCCCTTGGTTGCCACCTCCCCAGTCCAACAGTTGCTCCGCAATCTGTAGCCGGGGGTAGTGCTTGGCCGATTGGGGAGGGGGAAGTACTTTAGCTCTGCTGGACTAAACCTAAGTTTTTTAGGAAGCCGGCCAGCCGGCTGCTCTAGTAGCCGGCAGGCATGTTTGGAGGTCGTCTCTTTGCTATATAGGTCCGTTGTTCCTTAGCCGTTTTTCGTGTGGGTGTCCTTTCTGTCTTTCCTCTTGCTAGTCGGACAGTCAGTTCTTTGAGCTGCGACTTGCAACAAGAGGGGACTCGGGAGCCGGCGCACTACTTTTCTGACTTTGAGAAAAACTTTCAATATAGCTCGAGGCGGCCAGTCCCCGAGCTGACTAGTCGAACCCAGTGCTGGACAAGAATTCAAAATGTAATAATACATTCATGGATATGACACTCGTCATTCATAGATAAATAAAAGGCAGTCCCCGAGTACTGTTCGGGGGGCCTGTCGGTTTGTACTTAATACAAAAAGGGGAGCGTGATACATACTGCTTTTCTGCTGTAAAATCGTCTTAGGAGGTTTGCGTTCCATGGTCGCTCCGACTCCTTGCCGGAGTCGTCTCTCTTGCGTGCTCTTGGTTTTTGCGCGTCGATCAAGTAGTAGGAGTCGTTGCCGAGTGCCTTGCTATCGACGAAGGGGCCTTCCCAAGGGGCCGAGAGCTTGTGCTGGCGGGCTGTTCGCTGGATCAGCCGGAGCACAAGGTCGCCCTCTTGGAAGGATCTTGGCTAGACCTTGCGGTTGTAGTAGCGGTGCAGCCCTTGCTGGTAGATGGCGGACCGGCTGAGGGCTAACAGCCGGCCTTCTTCCAGTAGGTCGACGTCGTCTTCTCTTGCTTCTTTGGCTTCCTCCTCCGTGTACATGGTGATCCGAGGCGAGTCGAACTCGATTTCTGTTGGGATGACAGCCTCGGCACCGTACACGAGGAAGAATGGAGTGAAGCCGGTTGACTTGTTGGGTGTAGTGCGCAGACTCCAGAGGACAGCCGGCAGCTCTTCGAGCCAGCAGCCGGCCGATCGCTCCAGTGGTACAACCAGTCGGGGCTTGATGCCGGAGAGGATGAGTCCATTTGCTCGCTCGACCTGGCCGTTTGACTGCGGGTGGGCAACGGACGTTAAGTCCAGTCAGATGCCCTGCGTCGCGCAGAAACGTGCCAGTGCTCCTTTGGCGAAGTTCGTGCCGTTGTTGGTGATGATGCTGTGCGGCACGCCGTACCGAGTAGTGATGTCGGTGATGAATGTTACGGCAGTCGGCCCATTGAGCTTCTTGATTGGCTTTGCTTCAATCCACTTTGTGAACTTGTCCACAGCAACAAGTAGATGTGTCAGGCCGACGCGGGCTGTCTTGAAAGGGCCCACCATGTCCAGTCCCTAGACGGCAAAAGGCCAAGTAAGGGGAATGGTCTTGAGGGCAGAAGCCGGCAGGTGTTGCTTGGAACTAAAAACTTGACATCCTCTGCAGCTCTTGACTATTTCTTTAGCATCCTCCAAGGCAGTCGGCCAGAAGAAACCGTGGCGGAAAGCCTTGGCCACGAGGGATCTTGAGGCTGCGTGATGGCCGCATTCTCCTTGGTGGATGTCTTTGAGGATTGCCACTCCTTTTTCTGGCTCGACACAACGCTGGAAGACTCCAGTGACGCTGCGCTTCACAAGCTCTCTGTTGATTATTGTGTATGCTGCGGCTCGTCGTTGCACTAGTCTTGCTGAGATCTCGTCAGCCGGCAGCTCTCTGCTGACTAGGAACTTGAGGATGGGCTGGGGCCATGAGGGAGCTATGACTTCTTCTTCTGTTAATGTGGCCACCATGACTCGGGTGGGTGGGTTGGGTGTTGCATTGGAGTCGGCCACCGCTTTTTGTGTCGTTGTAGTCCCCGGGCCGACTGCTGTAGTCCCCGATCCAGGTTCTGAAGTCCCCGGGCCGGGTGCGACTACGGCAGTCCCCGGGCCAGTCGTCGAAGTCCCCGTGCCGCCTGCGGGATTTCTCCAGTCGGATCCAGCTGTTTCTGGCGCAGGCGGTACGAAGATGGAATCCGACTCTGGAGACGGCTTGATGGACGGCTTGAGGAGGCGCTGGAGGGAGACGCCAGTCGGTATGGCTTGTCGGGTGGAGCCGATCCGTGCTAGGGCATCTACTTGGTCGTTGTCGGCCCTTGGCACGTGAAGGAACTCGCACCCTTCGAAGTATCCGCTTATCTGCTGGACGAGTAAACGATAGCTCGCCATGTTCGCATCCTTGGCGTCCCAGTCGCCAGACGACTGCTGGACCACCAGGTCGGAGTCGCCGTAGCACAGGATCCGGCGTATGCCAAGTTCTTTGGCTAGCCGGAGCCCGTGTACGAGCGCCTCGTACTCGGCGACGTTGTTGGAGGCGGCGAAGTGGATCTGCAGCGTGTACTTGAGCTTGTCGCCTTTGGGAGAGGTGAGGACGATGCCGGCTCCCAAGCCGGTGCGCATCTTGGACCCGTCAAAGTGCATCCGCCAGTGGGTAGAGTCGGGAGCCAGCGGTAAGTACTGGCTCTCGGCCCAGTCGACGAGGAAGTCGGCCAATGCTTGCGACTTGATGGCGGTGCGGGGTTGATAGAAAATTGTGTAGGGCGCCAACGCAATGGCCCATTTGGGCACCCGGCCGGATGCATCCCGGCTGCCTATGATCTCGGCGAGCGGGGCAGTGCACACGACCGTGATGGGGTGCTCTTGGAAGTAGGGCTTCAGTTTCTTGGAAGCGAAGTACACTCCATAACACATCTTCTGGTAGTGCAGGTAGTATTGCTTTGAGCTGGATAGTACTTCGCTGAGATAGTAGACCGGCCTCTGGACCAGCTGGGCTCGGCCTTCCTCCGGGCGCTGGACCACAACAACAGTGCTGACGACTCGGCTAGTCGCGGCGATGTAGAGGAGCATGGGCTCCTTCTCAGTCGGCGCTGCCAGGATAGGCGGAGTGGTCAACATTTTCTTCAACTCATGGAAGGCTTGGTCGGCTTGATCATTCCACTCGAAGTGAGTGGACTTCTTCATGAGTCGGTACAAGGGGAGAGCCTTTTCTCCTAGTCGGCTGATAAAACGATTCAGGGAGGCTAAGCAGCCAGTGAACTTCTGCACATCTCGCAGCTTGGTGGGAATCTCCATCCTCTCGATGGCCTTGATCTTGACGGGGTTGCACTCAATGCCGCGTTCGGAGACCAGGAAGCCTAGCAGCTGGCCGGCTGGCACTCCGAACACGCACTTCTCGGGATTGAGCTTGATTTGGAATCGGCGCAAGTTGGCAAATGTTTCTCTCAGGTCTTCCAGCAAGGTACCGCGCTTCTCTGTCTTCACCACAATGTCGTCTACGTAGACGTGGGCATTTCTGCCGAGTTTTCTGCATGCAACGCTGAAAAGTGGCACCGGCATTTCTCAAGCCGAATGTCATTGTCAGGTAGCAGAAAGCTCCAAAGGGTGTGATGAAGGCAGTCTTCAGGCGGTCGGCCGGGTCCAACTTGATCTGATGATACCCTGAGTATGCATCCAAAAAACTTAACAGCTCGCATCCGGCTGTGGAGTCTATCACTTGGTCAATCCGTGGCAGAGCAAACGGATCCTTTGGGCAGGCCTTGTTCAGAATAGTGTAGTCTATACACATTCGCCACTTGTTATTCTTCTTCAGAACCAGAACTGGGTTGGCAAGCCATTCTGGAAAGAACACTTCCATGATAAAGCCGGCGGCAAGGAGCGGGGCTATCTATTCTCCCACGATTCTTCGCTTCTCTTCTGATAGTCGGCGGAGGGGCTGCTTGACCGGCTTCGCATCATCTCGAACAAGTAACTTGTGCTCGGCGAAATCCTTCGGGACACCGGGCATGTCCTTTGGGGACCATGCGAAGATGTCTCGATTCTCACGGAGGAAGTCGACGAGCTCGCCTTCCTATTTACTTTCCAAGTTCGCCCCAATCACAGCGAACCTCTCCGGGTTCTCCGGGTCCAGAGGTATCTTCTTCGTCTCTTTTGCAGGCTGGAAGGAGCCCTGCGCATCACAATCCTTGGGGTTGGGGGACAAGGCCGGCTGCTTGCCGGCCATGGCCACAACCCGTTCCAACAACTTCTTCTTTCTGCCACCACGAGGGACTCGGCTAGCCGGCTACTGGCCATGGCACACTCGGTGGACTTCTTGTAGTCGCCGGCTACCGTGATGATCCCCTTCGAGCTCGGCATCTTCATCTTCAGGTAGGCGTAGTGGGGCACAGCCGTGAACTTGGCCAAAGCAGGTCGGCCAAGTAGTGCATGATAGGGGCTCTCCAAATCCACTACCTCGAACCATATTGCTTCCCGGCGAAAATGATCTTTGTCTCCGAAGAGAACATCCATTTTGATCTTGCCGATTGGAGAGCAAGACAGGCCGGGTACGATACCATGGAAGACGGTGCGGCTCGGCATGAGCTGCTTCGCTTTGATGTTCAGTTTCTCCATGGTATCGCGGTACAGTATGTTGATACTGCTTCCGCCGTCTATCAGGACGCGGGAAAATCTGGCAGCTCGCCTCTCCGTCGCATGGGTGACGTCGAAGACCATTGCATAGGAGCCGGGCGAAGGCATCACCTCTGGGTGGTCGGCCTGGCTCCAGCTGATTGGCTTTTCTGACCAGTGCATGAACTCGGCGGTGCTAGAGGCGACTGCATTCACTTCTTGGTGTTGTCGGCGTCGGCTGCGCCTGTCGTCGGCTTGGCTTGTGAAGACGACGTAGGCGGCATGCTCTTTGGGGAATTCGTCTTGGATGGCGCCGACTGCCGGCCGAGCCGCCGGCTGCTGGGGAGCTGGAGGCGGCTGGCCGGGAGGCGGAGGCGGCAACATTCCCTCACCCTTGGTGATGCGGGTGAGCCAGTGGCATTTCCGGGTTGTGTGGTTGGACGGCTTCGCGCCGCTGTGGAACTTGCAGGGGGCATCGAGTGCTTGTTCGTAGGAGAAAGACGGCTGCCAAGCCGGCCTTCCACCCTTCTTCTTGGGAGCGGGCCGCTCTTCAGGCTGCTCGTCTTCAACTGTGGCCACCTGCCGACTGGAGGAAGTCGGCATGGGGCCCTTGCGCTTGTGATCGTTCTGGTAGGGGCGCCGATTAGGGTCGCCAGCCGGCGTCTTGGGAGCTGGAGCAATCACCTTCCCAGAGGCGTCTACTCTCAGCTCGGTCTTCATCGAGGAGTCGGCTGTGGCGTACTTGTCGGCGATGACCAGCAATTCATCGAGGGTAGCCGGCTCGTCGCAGAGGAGTCGGTGCTTGAGGAGGGTGCCCTCTCGGCACTCGGCGGTGAAGTACTCGATGGCCTGGACCTCGTGCACTCCGTCGCAGGAGTTGCGGAGCTCGGCCCATCGCGTGAGGTAGTCACGGGTCGACTCGTTGGGCCCTTGGACGCAGAGGGAGAGCTGGCGAGGCTTGGGAGGCCGCTTGTAGGTGTTGGTGAAGTTGCGGACAAAAACTTCGGTGAAGTCCAGCCAACTGTTGATGCTGTAGGGCTTGAGGCTGTTGAGCCATGTGCGCACCGTGCCTTGCAGCATCAGGGGGACGTACTTCACGGCGACGCGCCGATTGCCGTTGGCTATGCTGACGGCCGTGGAGTAGTCGATGAGCCAATCGTCCGGCTTCACTGAGCCGTTGTATTTGGGCGTGTCTCTGGGGAGCGAGAACCCTTTGGGGAAGGGCTCGTCGCGGATGCGGGGGCCAAAGCATGGCGGGCCGACATCGTCTTCTTCTTCTAATGCCAAGGATCGAGCAAGGCGGTCGATCCTGTGGCGGGCGTCGTTCTCACCGACTCCTTCTCGGCGGCCGAGTCGGTCGCCAAGAGTCGGGTGTGTGATAGGCGGCGGAGTGAGGCGTCTTTCTATTCGAGGCGGGGGAGGAGGCAGATTTCCTTGGTGCTCTACAGCTCGAGGGCGGCCATCCGCGTCGCGCTCGATGGTGATGCGAGTCCGGCTGCGGCTGGCAGCCGGCTCCTTGTCTTTCTTCTGGCGTGCGCCGCTCGCAATCGGCGAGCGGGACGTCGCGGCGTGCTCCCGGCGCGGGGGATGACTATCAGCACGGACGCCGGCTTCGTGCCATTCTGCAGCCGCGTCGATCAGCTGCTGGATCCATCTTGTCATGTAGGGGAGCTCATCGGCTCCCAGCCCATTGAGCTCCTCTGCAGCCGCCTGAGCGGCTCGCAGATTCTCGAGCGGGGTGGCGTAGATGGGGCGATCTGCGCCCAGCATGCTGGCAATGGCCGCGCCGTGCTTTTGGACGAGGCCAGCTCGGCTCGGGCCGCTAGGCGGCAGCGTGCCGAAGGCGGCGCGGTCGACTTCGCGCTGGTGGGCCTCGGTTAGGCGTCTCATCGAGGCTATCTTCTGGCCCTCCGCGATGAGGGCAAGGCGGCGTGCCTCCAGGGTCTCGGCGTCGGCGTCGGCCGGGATGGGGACGAAGAGGTCGTGCATCGCCGCTTGCTAAGTGTCGCGGGCATTCTCGCCCGAGTTGGAGACGTGGCTGATGACCAGCACTTTGGTGACAGCGCTGCTGCCGCTGTCAGCTCGAGGGAGGGGGTCGTCGAAGACCACCACGTCGGAGGGGTAGGCGTCAAGCGACGCGGTGTCGGAGTCGATGAGCATCGGGTCGGTGGAGCCGACCGACTCCATGTCCGCAGCAGGCTCGCTGGAGACGTGAAGTTGGTCGAGGAGGCTGACGAGGCGGCTCTCGGGGTAGTCGGTGCCTGCGTCGGACGCAGGCTCGTCGGAGATGCGAGTCTCGCCGAGCAGATCGGCGAGGCAGCTCGCTGCGCAGGCGTCGTCGACGCCTTGCAGCGCGTCGAGGCAAACGCCATCGGGCGCAGCAGGCTGGCTGCGCTCGCGGGGGAGGAAGAGGGTTCCCGTCCAGAACAGGTCTCCGGATGACGGTGCACCTGGCCCCACGGTGGGCGCCAAATGTCGGGTGGTTGGTGCGACATATGCCAAGGGATGGCTTATCTGTGTGGGAGCCAATAAAACGTCGCCGGTGCCCGGAAACGGGATGAGGCGAAGACATGCACGCCGGCGAATCTTACCCAGGTTCGGGGCTCTCCGAGGAGATAACACCCCTAGTCCTGCTCTGCGGGGTCTCCGCATGATCACTAGATCGATGAAAGGTAGCTACAATCGCTCCTAGAGCTGTTGAGATCAAGGGAGAAGAAGAACAAGGCTAGCTCTTGCTTCTCTCTCTCTCTATGGTGTGTGTGCTGTGCTTAGAAGGCAACTCTATGCTCAGAGGCCAACTATGCTTAGGTGCGAACCCTTTGCATAGGTGCTCCAGGGGGTTTATATAGGCCTACCCCCGGGGGTACAATGGTAATCCGGCTGGGCTCTGGTCCTAGCCGTCAGTGTCTACGCTCGCCGGCTTCTCCGCCGGCTGGTGAGTCCCGCCGGCTGGTGGGTCCCGCCGGCTGCCGGCTACTTGGTCGACATGCCGGCCCCACCGCCTAGGGTCTTGTCGGCGGCTGCTTACTGTTGCCTCGCCTGTGATGACGAGGGCTTTGTCGAGGTAAGCGTGGCTACAGTGGGCCGCCTCGGGGGCTATCACTGTAGCCTTACCTCGTCTTGTCTCCTTAATGGGGCTCCTGCTTCGAGGAAAGGAGTAGCCGGCTTCTGGAGGCCGGCTACGCTCTTGGCCGACTGGAAAAGGCCGGGCCGCCTTCACGTCTCTCTCTGGCTAAAGGGGCCCGCCACCCGCGGGCCCTACGGGAGTCGGTCGTGGGTGACGTCGAGGCTAGCATGGCTATAGTGCCGAGCCGCACGGGAGATGGCCATCCCATACGGCCTTCTGTAGCCACGCCCGCCTCGGGCTTCGGGGGTAGTGGGCCGCACTGTGGCCACACCCCGTCGTGTCGCCGTTATGTGGGAACAGCTCGGAGTGGTTGTGGTCTCGGCCGGCTCTTTGGAGCGGCGTCCCTCTTGGCCGGCTTCTTGGAGTCGGCCACCCCGTAGTCGTCCTGGGGAGGAGTTGGTGAGGCTGGGTTGCCTTCCGGGAGTCGGCTTTAGTGGTAGCCGGCCAGGGAAGGCGGCCCAATGCTCGGAGTGCTTGGAGGCCCGAAGGCCTGATAATTTTTCAGAAGAACCAGGGGCAGTCGGTTAGGATACCCGTGGCCATTTACTCCGACAGGCGCGGCGGCGCGGTCATCGGCGAGGCGTGCTGGCGACGGACGCGGGCGGACGGGCGGAGACGGGCGGCGGCGCGGCTTTCGTTCGGCGCCGGGCGGACGTGTCCGCCGCGCGGAGGGAGCAGTGGCTTGGGTTTTGGACCCAGAATTTTGGACGGGGAGGGTGTTTATATAGGCATAGGGAGCTAGGAGACTCCAAATGGAGTCCGGTTTTCGCCCACACGATCGTGATCGAACGACCGAGAGCATGGAAGAGAGTTTGGTGGGCTTTGGGCTGGACTGTTTGGAGGGGGGTTTTGCTGCAACACACAAAAGGACTTTGCGGTTACCCGGTTAACCGTTGGAGTATCAAACGACCTCCAAATGGAATGAAACTTGACAGGTGGTCTACCGGTGGTATACCAAGGCCACTTGGCAAGCCTCGGTCCATTCTGAGAACGTTTAATGCCCGCTTACGAAAAGAAACAAGAGGGGTGCACCGGTGCACATGGGAGTGTCAGATTGCAAAACGGAGAACGGGGAAAATGCTCGGATGCAAGAGACGAACATGTATGCAAATGAGATGCACATGATGACATGATATGAAATGCATGACATGAGCAAAAATGCAAAACGAAAACGAAACCCAACCACGGAGGGAATATCATAACACATAGCTGAAAATGGCAAGAGTTGGGGTTACAAATATGGAAAGTTATATCCGGGGTGTTACAGCTGATGATTCATGGCGCTTTCCACTTCGGAGTTCGTGACGGATACTTTATCTGAATCCTCCGCAGAAGGACAATCCGGTGTCACTTCCGCGTTAGCCTCAGTCCTCGAGACAGGGTTCAGAATCCGGCTATTAGAGGCATGATCGGCAGGATCCCCGGACACAGTCCGGCGAATGTTTTTCCTGATAAGACACAACGGATAGTGTCATACATTAAGATGACAACCATGGAGCATATTTAAAACCATACCTCTTCAATGAAGGCTCGGCCATATCTCTATTTTCCTTCCTCTTCGAAGGCCTGGCCGTCATAGGTGCCGCCTTCTTGCGCGTCGCCTCAGGTGCAGCGTGGCGCGCCGATCGCCTCCCCTTTGGAGCATAATATAGTGCGGTGGGTAAGGCGGAAAGAGAAAATTCTCTCAAAGGACAAGTCTCCTGATTACTTACATGCAACGGAGGGAGAAGGCCGGGATAGTCAGCAATCATGACCACTTTGGTGCCGTCACAGCTCGCCTGGTAAAACACCCCTTCCCCGAGCTCCACGAATATATCCGGATCCTCTTCGAATCCGGGGTCAAGGGACCGAAGTGGATCTCCCTGGTTTTTCCGCCATTCCTGTTATAAATGGGCGGATTAATATTTATGAAAAAGGACTCACAAAATGAATGGAGTAGAGTAGTGGGAGAAACGCACCCAGCTGGGAGGGTTGCACATGGAAAACCCATCTCTGGGCTTAATGCAGATGAACTCCTCTTTCTCCCCTTTGTATAATCCGGACAGTATTTTCGCCAAAGTAGCGGCAGTGTCCGGACCCTTACGACCATAGCAGGTGGCGTCATCTTTTCCATTGAAGTGCCACATAGAGTGCCCTCGGTATTGGAGTGGCTGATCCCCTCGCATTATGGATATTTCCATAACCTCGACTATTGACAATCCGGATTGAGCAAGCATCTTTATCTTGCTCATCAATTGGTGGACCTCTGTGTTATCTTCCTCCTTGAGGCTCCGGGGACGCCCCAGCTGAGGCGCTTCTTCAACGGAGCATTTGAAAATTCAAGAAGACCCCTTCGGATTGGGTCGGGAAGGGAGACGTCCTCAACATAGAACCATTAGGAAGGCCATTCTTCGGATGCCTTCTTAGGCGTGTCGAATAGGTATCCGGTCCCGACGATGTGCCATATCTCGGCTCCGCCCACTTGGAATATTGATCGCTCTTGGTTACGAGGGACGAGGCAAAACAGCTTCTTCCATAACTCAAAATGAGCCTCGCAACCCAGAAATAGCTCGCAAAGAACAACATACCCGCAATACGCAGAATGGAGGCAGGTGTGAAGTTGTGCAGCTAGAGGCCATAGTACTCCAGAAGCCCTCAGAGGAACGGATGGATTGTTAATCCGACGCCTCTGAGCAAGTAGGGAACAAAGCATACTCGTTCCCCTGGATGGGTTGGGGAACTTCTTCGCCTGCTCCCCGCCATCGAAGGAAGCCAATCCGGCTCGAACAGGGATTAGATCTGCGGGGGGAAGAAATGCCTGGGTCTGCAGCTTCACTAGTTGGCCGTGGGATATGGAACACTTTTCCCAGTCACCCTGTTTGGGGCCGTGAGGGCGGGAGGAAGAGCTTGGAGCGCTAGCCTTGTCGGGGTGGTTTCTGAAGGCAAGCTTCCAGGATACCTCGTTAGTGGGAGATGGTGTGGATTAGGTCTGAAGATCCCCGTCTCTTTAAATAGACAATTTTCTCACATGGTCAGGGTGGTAAATGCAAAAATGCCCCGACCTCTCGTATTTGCTCGACACGTGGAAGCAGGAATCATGAAGGTGCGGAAGCCGATGAGCGGGACATTAAATGGATAGCCGGATGCTGCTCTTTAAGTCAGGTACTTTGAAGTATTCAGAGAAGGAACCCGCCTTGCAATGCCGAAGACAATCTGCGCGAAGGACTCATTGTCATTGAAGCCTGGTTCGGGGGCTACTGAGGGAGTCCTCGATTAAGGGGTCCTCAGACAGCCGGACTATATACGTGGGCCGGACTGTTGGCCTATGCCCTGTGTCCGAATGGGACTCTCCTTTGCGTCGAAGGCAAGCTCGGATATGTAGATTCCTTTCTCTGTAACCGACTTTGTGTAACCCTAGCCCCCTCTGGTGTCTATATAAACCGGAGGGTTTAGTCCATAGGACAACAATCATAATCTCATAGGCTAGGCTTCTAGGGTTTAGCCATTATGATCTCGTGGTAGATCAAGTCTTGTAATACTCATATTCATCAAGATCAATCAAGTAGGAAGTAGCGTATTACCTCCATAGAGAGGGCCCGAACCAAGGTAAGCATTATGTCCCCCGCCTCATGTTACCATTAGCCTTAGACGCGTAGTCCGGGACCCCCTACTCGAGATCCGTAGGTTTTGACACCGACAACGGGCTTTCTGGGTCCTCGGGTAGCGGAGCCGGACAGCTAATCCGCTCCGCCTTCTCTGTCCAGGTCTGAAAGAATCAATAGGGGGGCCTAGACGCCTTGGTCGAGTATGCAAGTAAAGGGTACACCTTGAAAACATGGAAAGACTTACCAGACTAGCAGGGTGGGTTAGGTCGTGCCCGCGATCCTCGGTGGTTCCGGCCGCGCCTCGTTGGCCTTGAAGAGCACCTTCCAGATGTCTTCGTGCGTAGTGCCGAAGAGCTCCAGTAGGGTATGGTGCTTGGCCGGATCGAACTCCCATAGACGGCAAGTCCGGTGTTGGCACGGAAGGATCCGGCGAACAAGCATCACCTGGATTATGTTGAACCACTTCGACTGCTACCCTTTGACAGTCTCCACGAAGGAGCATTCGGGCCATGTGACATTGGGCATCTTGCCCACCATGGCGCCTCTGCACTCTGCTTGCTGACCACTCACCACCTTTGGCTTCACATTGAAGGTCTTCAGCCATAGTCCAAAGTGAGGTAGGATGCAGAGGAAGGCCTCACACACGACAATAAATGCCGAGATGTTGAGGATGGAGTTGGGGGCCAGATTGTGGATGTCCAGCCCGTAGTAGAACATGAGTTCACGGACGAAAGGGTGGAGAGGGGATCCCAGTCCGCGGACGAACTGTGAGAGGAACACCACCCTCTCATCGGGCTCAGGGGTGGGTACGATTTGTCCCTCGGCCGAAAGCTGATGGGCGATTTCCTTGGCCAAGTACCCGGCCTCCCGGAGCTTCGTGATGTCCTTCTCCTTGACGGACGAGGCCATCCACTTGCCCTGCGCTCCGGATCCGGACATGGCTGGAGTGCTTTTTTGGGCGGAGAAGATGAGGACTTGGGGGGTGGAGCTCGAGAATGTGATGGGCAGAGAGAGAGAGAAGGCGTGGGTGAAAAAGGGTGAATCCGTATCCCTTTATAAAGGCAGTGAAGGTTATGCGCCTCCGCACTCGCCTTAAAACTCGTCTATTCCCCAAGGGCCATGCATATGGCACGGTTGGGTTGCCCATGCCTGTATTGATGAGAATCCCTCAATAAGTGGACACGATCTCTGCTTTGACAAGACGTGCCAATGAAACCACACCTCCAAATACGGAGCGGCAGGCTAAAAAACGGTTCGAAGAATGGCCGGGCGGTGACGTGATGTCAAGCTACAAAAAGTTTTCAGCAGATTGGACTCGTGAAATATTATACTCTCTACGGTTGTGTGTGGTATTTGTTTTGCAGAGCCGGACACGTTTTCCATGTCCGAAGATTATTGTGGAGTATTCGGAGAAGGAACCCACCTTGCAATGCCGAAGACAATCTTCGCGCCGAACTCATCGTCATTGAAAGCCTGGTTCAGGGGCTACTGAGGGAGTCCTGGATTAAGGGGTCCTCGGACAGCCGGACTATTAACATGGGTCGGACTGTTGGGCTATGAAGATACAAGACAGAAGACATCTTCTCGTGTCCGGATGGGACTCTCCATTGCGTGGAGGGCAAGCTTGGTGATTCGGATATGTAGATTCCTTTCTCTGTAACTGACTTTGTACAACCCTAGTCCCCTCCGGTGTCTATATAAACCAGAGGGTCTAGTCCATAGGGCAGAATCGTAATCATATAGGCTAGGCTTCGAAGGTTTAGCCAGTACGATCTCGTGGTAGATCTACTCTTGTAATACTCATATTCATCAAGATCAATCAAGCAAGAAGTAGGGATTACCTCCATAGAGAGGGCCCGAACCTGGGTAAACATCGTGTGCCCCATCTCCTGTTACCATCGATCTTAGACGCACAGTTCGGGACCCCTACCCGAGATCCACCGATTTTGACACAGACAGAGGGTCCAGCCGGTCGGGCTTGGCTAGCTAGTGGGTGAGCGGGACGTGGCCGAGCCGGCTTGGCACAGCCGGCCAGGCGGCGAGGCATCTGGCAACACCCTTTTTCTTCTTTCTTCTCTTCTGCTGGCTGCTGGAAGCCGGACGAAACTCTTCTTTTATCTCTTGTTTTTGTTTCTTGCAATCTTCTTTGGAGGTGCGCCAGTGCACCCACTCGGGCCGACTGCTGAGCAGTTGGGCCGGATCTCCCGGCAACTACTTTGTCTTCTTCCTTGTGGGGGCGCGTCAGCGCACCCGCTGGGTCTAGCCGCCAAGATTCGAGCCGATTGCTGAGCAGTCGGGCCGGATCTCCCGGCAAATACTTTGTCTTCTTCCTTGTCGGGGCGCGTCAGCGCACCCGCTGGGTGCAGCCCCCGAGATTTGGGCTGACTGCTGAGCAGTCGGGCTGGATCTCTCGACAACTGCTTTGTCTTCTTTTGTTGAAATTTGTGCTTTTTTCTTTTTCTCTTTGTCCGCCCACACAACCGGACGGACACTTCTTCTTTTTGTCCAGCCAGGCAGCCGGCAATATTTTTCCAGCTGGCCTCACCCTTTTTTTATTTTTTTGCCAGCCGGCTGTGGGCATTTGGCCCTTGACTTTTTAGCCGGACCTCGGGCAGCCGGCCCCCCTTTTTTCCTTCAAACACAGCCAGCGCACTGTGTTGACCCAGCCGGCCGTTTCTTTTCTCTTTTTTCGCGAGGAGCAGTTGGCTTGACTTTTCTTCTTTGCCTCACGTGGGGCAGCCGACCCCCTTTTTTTCTTCTCCAGGCGGCCCTAGGCAGCCGGCTGTGGGAACCAGCAGCAGGCGAGCAGGGAGCTGGCGGCCGGCCAGGCCGGCCGGGTGGTGGGCGAAGCCGGCAGGCGGCGGAGCCAGCCGTCTGGCTCAGGGCGGAGACGGCAAGCAGCCGGAGCTGGGCGCGGAGGCCGGCAGCGGAGGCAGCTGGGTTGGGGGAGCAGGACGGGGCTTGGACGGAGAAGGCCGCCAGGCAGAGACCCAGCAGGCGGGCGTAGCCGGAGGCCGGGGCCAGCCGGGGCAAGGCTGAAGAAGGCGGCTAGGCCGCGCGCGATGGAGTGGGGTCGGCCTGCGGGCGGAGCCGGGGCACAGGCGCGAGCGAAGCCGTCGGATGGCACGTTCGGAGGCCAGGCGGGGCGAGGCGGCGGGGCGGCCGGGCGCTGGAGCAGGCGCGGTTTGAGGCTGTGAGCCACGACATTGCGAGGCCGCGGCCGGGGAGGGGCCGGGCTCGCGGGCGAGCGGTGGTGGAGCCGGGGTCGAGCCGGAGTCGGCGCGGGCGGCAAGAGGCCGGGCGGAGCCAGCAGCCGGCCTGGGCGGGGACCCGTCCACGAGCACGGGCGCGGGCGGAGTAGCGGTGGCGGGCGTGGCCGCCACGCGCGAGGAGGCCGCAGGTACGGGCCGAGCAGGGCGAGGCCGCGCGACGGAGGAGGTCGGGCAGCGCAGGGTGAACCACGGCTGGGCGAAGCGGGGCTCGAGCGGAGTGAGGCGCTCGGGGGAGCGGGAGGAGCTGGCCGGAGCCGCAGGTGCGTGGCGACCGGGAGCCGCGGGGAGGCGCCAGCACAGCTGGAGAAGGGAGCCGCTGGAGGGGCGTGCGGTCAGGCGCAGCCGCGCGAGGCAAGGTGGGCCTCCAGCGCGGTGTGGAGTGGGGGCTGCAACGGCTCAGGCGAGGACGAGCCATTGGAGTCGGGCGTGAGGAACTCCTCCTCGGGCGGTGCGCGAGGAGATGCGCGGGGGCGGAGCCGCTGGAGGAGCGGCGCAGCGACGAGCAGCCGGAGAGGCGACGGGACGCTCGCGGCGGCCGCGGGCGCAGCAAGGAGCAGGCAGGGGTGCTCTTTTCCTCCAACTGGGACTTTTCTGTCTGTAGCACCCCAAAACCGAAGAGGCCAGCCGAGGGCGCTCGACCGGAACAACCGCGGAGGTGCACGGACGACCGCCCCGAAGCGAGACGCAGCACGGGGCGTGCAGCCCCGGGGGCGACTCTAGGCGGAGGGGAGGTGGCACGGCCGCGACAGAGGTGACGAAGAGGACGATGCCGACGGCGAGGACGCGCCGCCCCTCGCAGCCGCTCCGGGGGCGTTTTGATGTTGGGCCCCCGAGCGCTATTGGAGAGACGACGGCGACGCCGCGGTCATGATGGCGAAAGGGATCCCGCCCGGACTGCGAAACCAGCAGCATCGTGGTAGCATAGTAACGCCCCATCGTGGGCGCCAACTGTCGTGGTATTCTCAAGGGAGTGGTGCGATACGACAGATGCCACAGGGTGGCTTAGTGTGATCGCAAGACTGCTGCTGGAATATCTAGGGACGGGTATGCGAGTAGCACACGCTAGTTTACCCCGGTTCGGGGCTCTCCGGAGAGATAATACGCCTACTCCTGCATGTCTGGATATATATTTGGGGTGTACGTCGGGCTGTACAAAGTGCTCCTGGAGCTGTATCTGGGATCAGTGCCACAGGCATCTGATCTCATATATATGCAAGTGTGTGGCGTGGCTGGCCGTGGCTCTTGTGGCCGAATGAGTATGTGTGCTCATACGGGTGTGGATGGATGGGTGGGTGCTTGCTCGCTAGCGGATATAGGCTTGGGATAGCTTAGGATGTAAGCTAGGTAGTGCCATGGGACAAGTGGGCATGGGGAACCATGCCCATGATGGTGTGGACGTGATGTGCATGCCTCCTTTGTCCCTGGCGCACTTTATAAAATAGTGCCCAGGGACAGATACACTGTAGAAGATGTCGCTGCTACTATTCGTCAACAGTGCTGGGTACGGCCGTCTCGTCGGTGTCGGCTGTTGACTTTGGGTAGCCGGCCGTTGGCGTAGTCGGCAGCCGGCTGGCGGAGAAGTCAGACGAGGAGCAGGCCGGGTGGCGAGTTGGTCCGGGCAGTCCGACAGGGGGCCGCCTCGGCGACCTGAGCAGTCGGACTGAGGGGCTTTGCTAGCCCCGATGTCTTGAAATATTGTCTTTCCATCTTTGGGGTACCTGTGGTCAATTACCCCGACACTTTATTTTCTTGTTACGATGATTTTCCACTCCACTCTGAAATTCTTTGAATATTTCAAATGCTTCAGACTTATGCTTCATCAAGTAGATATAACCATATTTGCATCATCTGGAAGGTAAGAAACTAACGATACCCACCACGAGCATCAATACTCATTGGACCGCATACATCGGTATGTATTCCAACAAGTCAGTAGTTCGTTCCATTGTTCCGGAGAACGGAGTTTTAGTCATCTTGCCCATAAGGCACGGTTAGCAAGCACCAAGTGATTCCAAAAGTCCATCAGCATGGAGTTTCTTCATGCACTTTACACCGATATGACCCAAACAACAGTGCCACAAATAAGTTGCACTATCATTATTAAACTTCAATCTTTTCGCTTCAACACTATGAATATGTGTATCACTACTATCAAGATTCAACAAAAATAGACCACTCAGCAGGGGTGCATGACCATAAAATATATTACTCATATAAATAGAACAACCATTATTCTCTGATTTAAATGAATAACCGTCTCGCATCAAACAAGATCCAGATATCATGTTCATGCTCAACGCTGGCACCAAATAACAATTATTCAGGTCTAAAACTAATCCCGATGGTAGATGTAGAGGTAGCATGCCGACCGCTATCACATCGACTTTGGAACCATTTCCCGCGCGCATCGTCACCTCATCCTTAGCCAATCTTCGCTTAATCAGTAGCCCCTATTTCGAGTTGCAAATATGAGCAATAGAACCAGTATCAAATACCCAGGCGCTACTGGGAGCATTAGTTAAGTACACATCAATAATATTTATATCAAATATAACTTTCACTTTGCCGTCCTTCTTATCCGCCAAATACTTGGGGCAGTTCCGCTTCCAATGACCAGTCCCTTTGCAGTAGAAGCACTCAGTTTCAGGCCTAGGTCCAGACTTGGGTTTCTTCTCTTGAGCAGCAACCTTTTTGCCGTTCTTCTTTTGCCCCTTTTCTTGAAACTAGTGGTCTTACTGACCATCAACACTTGATGCTCCTTTTTGATTTCTACCTCCGCGGCCTTTAGCATCGCGAAGAGCTCGGGAATAGTCTTGTTCATCCCTTCCATATTATAGTTCATCACGAAGCCTTTATAGCTTCGTGGCAGTGATTGAAGAACTCTGTCAATGACACAATCAACTAGAAGATCATCTCCCAGCTGAGTCAAGTGATTATGATACCAAGACATTTTGAGTATGTGTTCACTGACAGAACTATTCTCCTCCATTTTGCAGTTGTGGAACTTGTTGGAGACTTCATATCTCTCAACTCGGGCATTTGCTTGAAATATTAACTTCAACTCTTGGAACATCTCATATGCGCCATGATGTTCAGAACATCTTTGAAGTCCCGATTCTAAGCCGTAAAGCATGGCACACTGAACTATCGAGTAGTCATCAGCTTTGCTCTGCCAGACGTTCTTAACGTCATCAGTAGCATCTGCAGCAGGCCTGGCACCCAATGGTGCTTCCAGGACGTAATTTTTCTGTGTAGTAATGAGGATAATCCTCAAGTTACAAACCCAGTCCGTGTAGTTGCTGCCATCATCTTTCAACTTAGCTTTCTCTAGGAACGCATTAAAATTCAAAGGAACGATAGCACGGGCCATTGTTCTAAAACAACATAGACATGCAAAATACTATTAGATACTAAGTTCATGATGAATTAAAGCTCAATTAATCATATTACTTAAGAACTCCCACTTAGATAGACATCCCTCTAATCATGTATGTGATCATGTGATCCAAATCAACTAAACCATGTCCGATCATCACGTGAGATGGAGTAGTTTTCAATGGTGAACATCACTATGTTGATCACACCTACTATTTGATTCACGCTCGACCTTTCGGTCTCAGTGTTCCGAGGCCATATCTGCATATGCTAGGCTCGTCAAGTTTAACCCGAGTATTCTGCGTGTGCAAAACTGGCTTGCACCCGTTGTATGTGAACGTAGAGCTTATCACACCCGATCATCACGTGGTGTCTCGGCACGACGAACTGTAGCAATGGTGCATACTCAGGGAGAACACTTGTACCTTGAAATTTAGTAAGGGATCATCTTATAATGCTACCAACGCTCTAAGCAAAATAAGATGCATAAAAGATAAACATCACATGCAATCAAAATATGTGACATGATATGGCCATCATCATCTAGTGCTCATGATCTCCATCACCAAAGCATCGTCATGATCTCCAACGTCACCGGCGCGACACCTTGATCTCCATCGTAGCATCGTTGTCGTCTCGCCACCTATTGTTACTACGACTATCGCTACCATTTAGTGATAAAGTAAAACAATTACATGGCGATTACATTGCATGCTATAAAGCGACAACCATATGGCTCCTGCCAGTTGCCGATAACTTTGTTGCAAAACATGATCATCTCATACAATAATTCATATCACATCATGCTTGACCATATCACATCATAGCAAGCCCTGCAAAAACAAGTTAGACGTCCTCTACTTTGCTGTTGCAAGTTTTACGTGGCTGCTACGGGCTTCTAGCAAGAACCGTTCTTACCTATGCATCAAAACCACAATGATTTTTCGTCAAGTGTGTTGTTTTAAACTTCAACAAGGACCAGGCATAGTCACACTCGATTCAACTAAAGTTAGAGAAACAGACACTCATCAGCCACCTATGTGCAAAGCACGTCGGTAGAACCAGTCTCGCGTAAGCGTACGGGTAATGTCGGTCTGAGCCGCTTCATCTGACAATACCGCAGAATCAACGTATGACATGCTGGTAAGCAGTATGACTATTATCGCCCACAACTCTTTGTGTTCTACTCGTGCATATAACATATACGCATAGACCTGGATCTGATACCACTGTTGGGGAATGCGGTAATTTAAAAAAATTCCTACGATCACGCAAGATCTATCTATGTGATGCATATAAACGAGAGGGGAGAGTGTGTCTACGTACCCTCATAGACCGAAAGCGGAAGCGTTTAGTTAACGCTGTTGATGTAGTCAAACTTCTTTGCGACCCAACCGATCCAAGCACCGAACGTATGGCACCTCCGCGTTGAGCACACTTTCAGCTCAGAGACGTCCCTTGTACTCTTGATCCAGTTGAGGCCGAGGGAGAGTTTCGTCACCACAACGGCGTGGTGACGGTGATGATGAAGTTACCGGCGCAGGGCTTCGCCTAAGCACTACGATGATATGACCGACGTGTGTAACTGTGGAGGGGGGCACCGCACACGGCTAAACAATTGTCAACTTGTGTGTCTAAGGGGTGCCCCCTCCCCCGTATATAAAGGAGTGGAGGAGGGGGAGGTCCCGCCCTCTATGGCGCGCCCAAGGGGGGAGTCCTACTCCCAGCGAAGCCACAATAGTGGAGGGATGTGGGTGAGTAGAGGGATGGCCTGGCCAGTGGTGGGAGTAGTAGGGGGCGGTGAGGCCTGCGCGGCAGCACAGCCGGCCATGGGAGGTAGGAGCAGGCGGTCCCGCCGGCGCTAGATTTGGCGGCTGCAGCAAGAAGATCTGAGATTGAAAAACCATGATGGCCGTTTGATTGACATCCAATGGTTACGTCTTGTAGAATCATTTGTTATCATATACAGTAAGTAAAAAAATCTTGTATACTCGTCAACTTAATAGGACCACAAGTCAGACCATTCCCTATTTTTTTAATAATTTATATATAGCTCATTGAAACTTCTTATGCAATTTATTGCAGTCCGTTTTTTGTTGGCCAGGGCCAGGGTTAAAAATTTAAACAAAATTTCGCATATTTCTGTGGGTTCCAAACTATTTTTTATACTGAAATGTCGAGCCAGATTTAAAGTACTTTGAAGATATATTTAAATTAGGTTAAAGCCAAGTGAAATTGGAATCTGAAAATGTGAAAAAATTCAGAAATTATAAAGTAATTGCCAATTTGTCATCTGTTTTTATATTTACAGCCCATTTCATATTAATTTCAAGATTTGCAGGCATCTTGAAAGAGTTGCAGCCCACTAGGGGATAGAAAAATAAGTAGGCCTGGATTGGTTATTCTTCAGAAAAAATAAACTGGCTCATTTTCACAAAAAATAGCTGGGCTGGTCATGTGGTGAACATAAAATATAAGCCTGGGCTAGACGGGCCATAGCCCAGTTGAAACCCTGCTCCGTCTCAACAATAACAAAAAAATACTGCTCGAGCAGCTACGTCCCACATGCCAGCCGATCTTGTGTTGTTCTCTTATCTATTGACTATATACGCTGACTATGTCCTGGGTCCCAGATGTCAGGAAACCACTAGCAGGAAGCATTTTCTTTTTCCATACGCTGACAATGGAGTATATATATATATATATATATATATATATATATATATATATATAACAAAAAATGAGGAACTTCCTTGCGTCCGGCCATGGACATGGTGGGCCCTACTGTCATCCTCTCCACGTACAGTCTTCTGCTGGTTCCTCTAGTTTGTTGACCATGTTGACAACGCAAGAGGGAGGCGCCGTGGCGAGCACAGCAAAGCGCGCGGAGGACGACGGCGAGGCCTCGGAGGTCGGCGTTAACGATTTAGGAGATGGTGGGGCAGCGATGTTTGTGCTGAGGCGCAGCCAGCCGTGGGAGGCGGAAGCAGGCGGCCCCGCCGGCGCTGGTTTGGTTTTGGCGGCTGGAGGAAGACAGGACTGAAGAAACACGACAGACTGTAAGCAGCAGGAGTACTTAACAACCTTAACTGAAACCAGCAGGGGCACTTAACAACCATAGCTGAAAGGAGTATGAGTACTTATACAGGTTCAGTCGTACAAAGCATGCCTGGAACAGTGCTACTTTTCCTACAATTAACCAAAGGGTGAGGTCGCCAAGCCCAAGGACAAGGCCCAGGCTCCACCCCGCGCATTCACAACCTTCTGAAAGCGGCTTCATCTCGCAATGTGGTCAATAAACAGGATATTCGCTTTAGAGCCATGGAAAAGCAGGAACATAATCTTCTGTCCTATTCTCCAAGATGAACGAGCCTTCAATATTTGAGACCACCCGTGAATAAGTATCTTTTCACCTCCAAGGGGAATGGAGTATGTCAACATAAACATCATGTTGTTACCAAGTGCAAGTGTGATCCGACCATGGTCAGGCATCTGTATAGGAACAATAGAACTAGGCAGTTCCTGTTTCAAGAAGATAACAGCTGTAGAACTATGCATAAGAAAGAGTTTATGAACAACATATATAACAGAACACAGCTCGTATTGCTACGTCTTGAGCTTGCGTTGGTTTTCCTTGAAGAGGAAAGGGTGATGCAGCAATAGTAGCATAAGTATTTCCCTCAGTTTTTGAGAACCAAGGTATCAATCCAGTAGGAGGCTCCTCAAAAGTCCCACACACCTACACAAACAAACAAGAACTCGCAACCAATGCAATAAAGGGGTTGTCAATCCCTTCATGGCCACTTGCGAAAGTGAGATCTGATAGACATAATATGATAAGATAAATATATTTTTGGTATTTTATAATATAGATTGGAAAAGTAAAGATGCAAATAAAAGTAGATTGAAAGCTTATATGATAAAAGATAGCACAAGTATTACGGTGGGTGAACGAATTACTGTCAAGCAATTGATAGAATAGCGAATAATTATGAGATTATCTAGGCATGATCATGTATATAGGCATCATGTCCGTGACAAGTAGACCGAAACGGTTCTGCATCTACTACTATTACTCCACACATCGACCGCTATCCAGCATGCATCTAGAGTATTAAGTTCATAAAGAACAGAGTAACACATTAAGAAGGATGACATGATGTAGAGGGTTAAACTCATGCAATATGATATAAACCCCATCTTTTTTATCCTCGATGGCAACAATATAATACGTGCCTTCCTGCCCCTACTGTCACTGGGAAAGGACACCGCAAGATTGAACCCAAAGCTAAGCACTTCTCCCATTGCAAGAAAGATCAATCTAGTAGGCGAAACCAAACTGGTAATTCGAAGAGACTTGCAAAGATAACGTAATCACACATAAAAGAATTCAGAGAACATTCAAATATTTCTCATAGATAAACTTGATCATAAACCCACAATTCATCGGATCTCGACAAACACACAGCAAAAAGAGTTACATCGAATAGATCTCCAAGAAAATCGAGGAGAACTTTGTATTGAGATTCAAAGAGAGAGAAGAAGCCATCTAGCTAATAACTATGGACCCGAAGTTCTGTGGTAAACTACTCACAACTCATCGAAGGGGCTATGGTGTTGATGTAGAAGCCCTCCGTGATCGATCCCCCCTCCGGCGGAGCGTCGGCGAAGGCTCCAAGATGGGATCTCGCGGATACAGAAGGTTATGGTGGTGGAAATAGTTTTTCGTGGTCGCCTCTGATGTTTTCGGGGTACGTGGGTATATATAGGAGGAAGAAATAGGTCGGTGGACGCCCGAGGGGCCCAGGAGATAGGGGGTGCACCCAGTAGGTGTGCATCCAACTCGCTTGCTCACGAAGACCTAGGGCATTTTGAGGAAGCCCATCATTGGAATATACAAGCCAAGTTCTATAATGAAAAATTCGCACTAGTATATGAAAGTGACAACATAGGAGACTCTCTATCATGGAGATCATTGTGCTACTTTGAAGCACAAGTGTGGAAAAGAGATAGTAGCATTGCCCCTTCTCTCTTTTTCTCTCTTTTTTTTCTCTCTTTTTTTCTTTTCTTTTTTTTCTTTCTTCCCTTTCTTTTTTCTTTTTTTCTTTTTCTCTTTTTTTTCTTTTGGTGGGCTTCTTCGGCCTCTTTTATTTTTATAAAGTTCGAAGTCTCATCCCGACTTGTGGGGGAATCATAGTCTTCATCATCCTTTTCTCACTTGGGACAATGCTGTAATAATGAAGATCATCACACTTTTATTGATTTACAACTCAAGAATTTCAACTCAACACTTAGAACAAAATACGACTCTATATAAATGCCTCGGGCGGTGTACCGGGATATGCAATGAATCAAGAGTGACATGTATGAAAAATTATGAAGTTGGCCTTGCCACGACTACAATGTAAACTACATGATCATGCAAGGAGCAATATGACAATGATGGAGCGTGTCATAATAAACGGAACGGTGGAAAGTTGTATGGCAATATCTCTGGGAATGGCTATGGAAATGCCATAATAGGTAGGTATGGTGGCTGTTTTGAGGAAGGTAAATAATGGGTGCAAGATACCGGCGAAAGTTGTGCGGCATAAGAGAGGCTAGCAAAGTGGAAGGGTAAGTGTGCGTATATCCGTGGACTCACATTAGTCATAAAGAACTCATATACTTATTGCAAAAGTTTACTTAGCCCTCGAAGCAAGTTACTACTACGCATGCCCCGAGAGGGATAGATTGGTAGGAAAAGACCATCGCTCGTCCCCGACTGCCACTCATAAGGAAGACAATCAAACGAGCACCTCATGTAACAAATTTGTCACACAACTTTTACAATACGTGCATGCTACGGGACTTGCCAGCTTCAACACAAGTATTTCTCAATTTCATAATTACCCAACTAGCATGACTCTAGCATTACTACCTTTATATCTCAAAACAATTATGAAGCATCAAATTGATCCTAGTGTTAAATGCACTTTTTATGATAGTTTTTATTATACTCAACTTGGGTGCTCATCATTCTAGGACCAAATTTATAACCATAGCAAATACCATGCTGTTATAAAATACTCTCAAAATAATATAAGTGAAGCATGAGAGATCAACAATTTCTTCAAAATTAAACCACCGCCATGCTCTAAAAAATATAAGTGAAGCACTAGAGCAAAAACTATCTAGCTCAAAAGATATAAGTGAAGCACATAGAGTATTCTAATAAATTCCAATCAAGTGGGTCTCTCCCAAAAGGTGTGTACAGCAAGGATGATTGTGGTTATCTAAAAAGCAAAGACTAATATCATACAAGACGCTCCAAGCAAAACACATATCATGTGGCGAATAAAAATATAGCTCCAAGTAAAGTTACCGATAAACGAAGACGAATGAGGGGATGCCTTCCCGGGGCATCCCCAAGCTTAGGCTTCTGGATATTCTTGAATATCTTGGTATTCCATGGGCATCCCCAAGCTTAGGCTCTTGCCACTCCTTATTCCATAGTCCATCAAATCTTTACCCAAAACTTGAAAACTTCACAACACAAAACTCAACAGAAATCTCGTAAGCTCCGTTAGCGAAAGAAAAAAAAACACCCCTTCAAGTTACTTTAATGAACTCATTCTTTATTTATATTGGTGTTAGACCTACTGTATTCCAACTTCTCTATGGTTTATAAACTATTTTACTAGCCATAGATGCATCAAAATAAGCAAACAACACACGAAAAACATAATCTGTCAAAAACAGAACAGTCTGTAGTAATCTGTAACTAACGCCAACTTCTGGAACTCCAAAATATCTACCAAAATAGGAAGTCCTAGCAAATTTGTCAATTGATCTACAGAAACAAGAATCAACGCAAAAACACTTTTCTATGATTAATTAATTTTTTTCTCGTGCGCGCAAAGTTTCTGCTTTTCAGCAGAATCAAATTAACTATCACCATAGGTTATCCTATAGGTTCTACTTGGCACAAACACTAATTAAAACATGAAAACACATCTAAACAGAAGGTAGATGAAAACTTTATTACTAAACAGAAACAAAAACAAAAAACACAAAGAAAATTGGGTTGCCTCCCAACTAGCGCTATCGTCTAACGCCCCTAGCTAGGCATAAAAGCGAGGATAGATCTAAGTAGTGCCATCTTTGGCACCCAATTCATAAGTAGCTCGCATGATATATTCATAAGGTAATTTGACTTTCTTTCTTGGAAAGTGTTCCATGCCTTTCCTTAATGGAAATTGGAATCTAATATTCCCTTCCTTCATATCAATAATTGCACCAATCATTCTAAGGAAAGGTCTACCAAGAATAATAGGACATGAAAGATTGCAATCTATATCAAGAACAATAAAATCTACGGGCACCAAATTCCTATTTGCAATAATGAGAACATCATTGATCCTTCCCATTGGCTTTTTAATGGTGGAATCCGCAAGGTGCAAATTTAAAGAGCAATCATCAAGATCATGGAAACCTAGAATATCACATAAAGTTTTCGGAATCGTGGAAACACTAGCACCCAAATCACATAAAGCATAGCACTTATGATCTTTAATTTCAATATTTATAGTAGGTTCCCACTCATCATAAAGTTTTCTAGGTATAGAAACTTCCAAATTAAGTTTTTCATCATAAGATTGCATCAAGGCATCAACAATATGTTAGGTAAAAGCTTTATTTTGACTATAAGCATGAGGAGAATTCACAACGGCTTGCAACAAGGAAATACAATCTTTTAAAGGACAATTATCATAATTAAATTCCTTAAAATCCAAGATAGTGGGTTCAATGCTATTTAAAGTCTTGACCACTCCAATCTCACTTTTACCAAATTTAGCATCAAGATCTAAAAACTCCGAATCATTGGGACGCCTTTTAACTAAAGTTGACTCATCTCCAGTCCCATCATTATCAAGATTCATATTGCAAAACAAGGATCTAATAGGGGACACATCAATAACTTTAAGATCCTCATCATTATTTTCATGGAAACTAGAAGAACACATTTTTACAAAGCAATCTTTCTTAGCACGCAATCTAGCGGTTCTTTCTTTGCACTCATCAATGGAAATTCTCATATCTTTCAGAGCCTCATTGATATCATGCTTAGGAGGAGTAGATCTAAGTTTCAAGGAATCAACATCAAGTGAAAGTCTGTCGACGTTCCTAGCCAGATCATCAACTTTAAGCATTTTTTCTTCAAGCATGGCATTAAAATTCTTTTGAGAGATCATAAATTCTTTCACACTATTCTCAAATTCAGAGGGCATCTTATTAAAATTACCATAAGAATTATTGTAGGAATTTCCATAATTAGTAGAGGAATTACTAGGGAATGGTCTAGGATTAAAGTTTCCTCTATAAGCATTGTTACCAAAATTATTCCTGCCAACATAATTAACATCCATAGATTCATTATTATTTTCAATCAAAGTAGACAAAGGCATATCATTGGGATCAATAGAAACACTGTTAGTAGCAAACAATTTCATAAGTTCATCCATCTTTCCACTCAAAACATTAATTTCTTCTATAGTATGCACTTTTTACTGGTAGATCTTTCGGTGTGCCATTGAGAATAATTAGCCATAATATTATCAAGGAGTTTAGTAGCTTCTCCTAATGTGATTTCCATAAAAGTGCCTCCCGCGGCCGAATCTAAAAGATTTCTAGAAGCAAAATTCAAGCCGGCATAAATTTTTTGTATGATCATCCGTAAATTCAAACCATGAGTAGGACAATTCCGAATCATCAATTTCATTCTTTCCCAAGATTGGGCAACATGCTCAGGATCAAGTTGTTTAAAATTCATTATATCGTTCCTAAGAGAGATAATCTTAGCGGGAGGAAAATACTTAGAGATAAAGGCATCTTTGCACTTATTCCAAGAACCAATACTATTCTTAGGCAAAGACGAAAACCAAACTTTAGCACGATATCTTAGTGAAAACGGAAATAAATTCAATTTAACAATATCATTATCCGTATCTTTGTTCGTTTGCATCTAACATAAATCAACAAAGTTGTTTAGATGGGTAGCAGCATCTTCACTAGGAAGGTCGGAGAATTGATCTTCCATAACAAGATTCAGCAAGGCGGCATTGTTTTCACAAGACTCAACATCATTAAGAGGAGCAATCAGAGTGCTAAGGAAATCATTATTATTGGTATTGGAAACTCACACAACTTGGTATTATCTTGCGCCATGGCAACAAGCAATCCAACACACAAGCAAAGAAGCAAGCGAAAGAGAGAGGAGATTGGGAAAGAGAGGGCGAATAAAACGGCAAAGGTGAAGTGGGGGAGAGGAAAACGAGAGGCAAATGGCAAATAATGTAAATGCGAGGGAGATGAGTTTGTGATGGGTACTTGTTATGTCTTGACTTGAGCGAAGACCTCCCCGGCAACGGCGCCAGAAATCCTTCTTGCTACGTGTTGAGCTTGCGTTGGTTTTCCTTGAAGAGGAAAGGGTGATGCAGCAATAGTAGCGTAAGTATTTCCCTCAGTTTTTGAGAACCAAGGTATCAATCCAGTAGGAGGCTCCTCAAAAGTCCCACACACCTACACAAACAAACAAGAACTCGCAACCAACGCAATAAAGGGGTTGTCAATCCCTTCACAGCCACTTGCGAATGTGAGATCTGATAGAGATAATACGATAACATAAATATATTTTTGGTATTTTATAATATAGATTGGAAAAGTAAAGATGCAAATAAAAGTAGATTGAAAGCTTATATGATAAAAGATAGACCCGGGGGCCATAGGTTTCACTAGTGGCTTCTCTCAAGATAGCATAAGTATTACGGTGGGTGAACGAGTTACTATCGAGCAATTGATAGAAAAGCGAATAACTATGAGATTATCTAGGCATGATCATGTATATAGGCATCACATTCGTGACAAGTAGACCGAAACGATTCTGCATCTACTACTATTACTCCACACATCGACCGCTATCCAGCATGCATCTAGAGTATTAAGTTCATAAAGAACAGAGTAACGCATTAAGAAAGATGACATGATGTAGAGGGATAAACTCATGCAATATGATATAAACCCCATCTTTTTATCCTCGATGGCAACAATACAATACATGCCTTTCTACCCCTACAGTCACTGGGAAAGGACACCGCAAGATTGAACCCAAATCTATGAACTTCTCCGATTGCAAGAAAGATCAATCTAGTAGGCCAAACCAAACTGATAATCCGAAGAGACTTGCAAAGATAAATTAATCACACATAAAAGAATTCAGAGAAGATTCAAAAATTTCTCATAGATAAACTTGATCATAAACCCACAATTAATCGGATCTTGACAAACAGACCGCAAAAACAGTTACATCGAATAGATCTCCAAGAAGATCGAGGAGAACTTTGTATTGAGATTCAAAGAGAGAGAATAAGCCATCTAGCTAATAACTATGGACCCGAAGGTCTGTGGTAAACTACTCACAACTCATCGGAGGAGCTATGGTGTTGATGTAGAAGGCCTCCGTGAACGATTCCCCCTCCGGTGGAGCACCGGCGAAGGCTCCAAGATGGGATCTCGCGGATACAGAAGGTTATGGTCGTGGAAATAGTTTTTCGTGGTCGCCTCTGATGTTTTTGGGGTATGTGGGTATATATAGGAGGTAGAAGTAGGTCGGTGGACGCCCGAGGGGCCCATGAGATAGGGGGCGCACCCAGTAGGGGAGGGCGCACCCTCCACCCTCGTGGCTGCCTCGATTGCTTCTTGACTTGCACTCCAAGTCCTCTGGATCACGTTCGTTCCAAAAATCCCGCTCCCGAAGGTTTCATTCCGTTTGGACTCCTTTTCATATTCCTTTTCTTCGAAATACTGAAATAGGCAAAAAAACAGCAACATGGGCTGGGCCTCCGGTTAGTAGGTTAGTCCCAAAAATGATATAAAAGTGTAAAGTAAAGCCCATAAACATCCAAAACAAGTAATATAATAGCATGGAACAATCAAAAATTATAGATACGTTGGAGACGTATCACGTACCATAAGTTTCTCAACACAGTTGGACCTGTTCAATTAGTGCAACAGTGGCACACATATCCCACGTGGCCGTCCACCATTGAAACGCCCCACAAGGACCTCAAGAAGATCAATAAAGTGTAGGAACTTGTGGATGTCGTCCAAGTCAACTTCAGTGCCATGAGTAACAATCGAGTTCTTATAGAATAACAAACGAGTAGCCTACTTAACTCTGAAAAAACCTACACGTGCCACCAATTATAAGAAAATATTAGTTAGAAGTAGCATCTTCGTGAGAGATTCGTTGCTACTTCTAAAGTTAAATTGTGATTAGTTAGACAGAATAGGTCGATTAAGAAGTAATCGAGGCAAGAAGCAAGAACCAGATACAAAACTAACATGGATGAACAATTGGAACGACGTTGGGGTGGAAGATCGCAGTGAAGATGAGACCAGGTTCTGCTATTTCCATCAACATTCGTGTGCCAACTTTCAGTCTGTAACACTTGAGAAAGTTTATCCAAGTTTGGCCATAAAAAAGCGGCGATCTTCTTGGTTCATGAACCCAACTCGAAACTTATATCCATGGCTTGTCTTCACTGTGACCATTAAACTGGTGTATTCAGTTATGGCAAGGCCGAGCATCTTGAGTACATGTGTTCTGGCAGAGCAAGGAATGCACTGCAGGAAAAATAATATGAGAACACAATGTATTCCCTATATCCAAATCTAGAAATAATTTCCTCCTTCACGTCAGTGTTGACCATGGTACTAGTACCTTTTATCCAAATATAGCAATCCAAATTTCCAAATTAGTTGACAACATGTTAAAAAACCCCACCCTCGTGGAAAGAAAAGAGGATTATAGGAACATACTGTGCGCGTTTTTAAATCATGTGTTAGGATGAGAAGGAACAAGTGTGGCATCTCGCCATGGGAGCAGAAACCCGTAGGGTCCTCGCACTTTGGGCACTGCAAATGAAACACACTAGATTCAGTAGGAAGAAAAATGCATCAACGGCGGCGGTTGCCATCCTAGGAGTACCCGCGACCAAGGGACTTGGATTTATCGGGGATGGATGAGGAATTCGTACCAGGTTCTCCATGAGAAAACCCTATGCAAGGGGGGGTTTTCTCTGAACAAGCAGACGAGGGAGAAGGGGATTCAGGCCCAGTGAAATATTGTCGCTTCGTCCGTCCAGCTTTCTGCTATAGCTGGAAAGGTGGGGGGTTTTGTGATTTGACGGCTCATTAGGCATTACTGCGGCGCTACGACCAGGGTGCGTCTACCATGCAGTTGTGCACTCTAATTTGGTTCATATGGCACGTGGAGTCCGTTGCCGGATGCCCCAAATATCAGCGAAAGGAAGTAGAAAGACAGGAGTAACTAGTTACACATAAATATATTTTTGACAGAGAGATACTCCCTCTGTAAAAAATCAAGGGAAATATAAATAACATATATAATTATAAAAAAACAGTGTTTTTTTAACACGGTATAGGCGAGTTGGTGATGATGGTGTGCCTGCCATCCTGCAATATAGGCCGTCCGATTTATATCTGACGGATAGGAAGGAAACTATGTCAATTTTGCAAAAAGGTACCCACACACCTCTCCACATTTGCAAATAAGGCCTTCCCTCGTTCATCCTTTTCTCTCACAAGATAAAATAATCATACAATGCATCTTGATGTTACGTGCAATGCACGGTCATTATGGGGGTTCAGCTGAGAAATACTCAGATAGGCTCACGGTTCTGGACTTTGGGCCATAGGCAGGTTGGCCTGCATGTTTGGGGGCCCATGTGTTCTTCCTCAGCGCTTTTCATATTGCAAGCGGTCGGTATGACGCTGGTTTTAGATGCTGTCGCAAGGAGAATACACAAAATTTTATAAAGCACGACAGCGGTTGGAATGAAATCAAACGACAGTTCCTAACCAGCAATCAGAGTTGCAATTCGATCAACGATACTATCGTACTACTTATACACACATGGCACTTGTTTCACCATGCCAGAGTATTACATCAAAATCTCTCAGAGGATAGATCAGTTCGGCAGTTGCGTGCTGCTACTGAAGAATTTCAAAGTTGATTTGGACCAGCTCTCCTTGCCGAGAAAGTTCGATTTTGACATCATCCCCTACCGCAAGATATGATTTAGATTTGAACCTTGACCATCCTTTAGCATCAATCATCATGCGACCATCCTCTGTACTTACGGTATATTGAGCAGGTTCATTCACACCAAGGCTGTGCATGGTAAGAGAAACTTGGCCACGGTCGCCCGGATTGTTGAACGACTCCCTCGTTGCTCTAGGAACTCTCTGTTTGCAAACAAGAATACATACACAAACAGTTAGATCAACACAGTGAATCATGTGAAACAACATGGAAAGAAAAAAGAACGGAGCACTTGGGCAACCAATGCTCACCAAGAAGGTGGCATGTCGGTTTTTGTAAGGACTTTGGTATATGAAGTGCGAACTGCAGCCCAGTCTGTTGCCGGTGCAACTGCTAGTTCTGTTTTCGCTGCACGGGCCGGAGCAGATGCAAGGGCAAGTGTTGGTGCAGGTGCCGAAGCCATTGCTAGTGCCCATGCCGGTGCGACTGGTAGTGCTGCTGCTGCTGCCGGAGATGGTGCTCCTTGTAGAGCTAGTGCCGGTGTCAGAGCAGGTGCCGTTGTCGATGCCCAATCCTCCGGTAGATCAGCCTGATCCGCTGACGCGGTCGGTGCCCAATCCTCAGCTGGATTAGACCGAGCTACTGCCGCTGTCAGTGCAAGAGCAACTGTCGGTGCTCGATCCATTGCTGAAAGCGATCGTGTCTGGTCTGCTATGATCAGATTTCTAACTTGACTAGGCTCCGTGACGGTGATCCAACCTTTTCTTCATTTCTTTTAAACGCGAGAAGGACTAATTGTGGCGTGTTTGTTAAACCAAACTGCAGTTCATCATAGGGATTCAGCTTGTACTCAGACAACAGACTGGTCCAATTTTTTCCAGTAATATAAATGATGGTTAGTGCTTTCGTTACTGACATGACATAAGAAGTGAAACCTGCAAAAATATCCAACGCAGAGCAAACCAAACAATTTATTCTGTGATGAATGTCACATGGCAAACCTTGCATTGTAAAATTGTAGCAAAAGAAAGAAAACATGACATTAAACCAATAAGATTTAGACAGTAAATCAACAATATTTACTTGATGTGACACGAGTGAATCCTTACCAGGAAATCACTATGTTGAAGTACTAAACAGAAGATTGGTCGTCCAACTACGCGTGGCATGCAGGGCCCCCGCCTACTCCCACAAGTAGGACAGTTCAAAGGTCGTGACAAATCGTATGGACCGAACATCCATGGGACTGGAAATCCTGGTAGGTGCGATAAACCCTGCAATGCATACATATATTGGAGTGTAACCATAGTTGATAAACCGTCCTCACAAAAAAGATGATCTGGATACTTCAAAATATACAGACTAAATTGAGTGGACAGACATTAACATAGACTGTTCTCAGGACTCACCACACACCGAAAGTGGCAGTACTAAATAATACAGGGTTCACAAACACAAATCAAGTACTGAACAATAGTACTTACTACAGATAAGCAAAGTTGCACTAATTAAACTCTGCAGACTATTTCTTGCCACCAACCTACGGGATGAACCCCGCATAACTGACTAGGCCATGGACTTCGTGATAGATGTCTACCGGCACCATCACCATCTCCTCAACCCTGGAGTACCTAACAGAGTGGTCTTTCCACTCATAAACATGACGATGAATACATGCCGCATTAGATTTGTTGGGAAGCTTTACAAGAACCACACCATTCGTAATTGAAGGAACAGCCAGGAAATTGTTGTGGTCACGTACAGCCTCGAGAACATGCCCGACAACAATGCTACAGGAAAACACTAGTTCAGGAGACGTGGCGACAAGGACACAACAGCTGGATAGTTTAGCAATAGAACTCATACCTCAGGTCTTCCAGTTCACACGGCATGACTTTGAGAACTTCATCTCCACCGCGGACCTGGTTCTAATTCAAACAGAAACCAAATATTTTATTACTACCTCCATTCAGAAATATAAGATGATTTTCGGTATTTTACTCCATATATGACTACATATACGCATAGAAATGAGTGAACAAAGACACTAGAACATGTCTTCAAAGGCATGAGAGGAGAGGGATTACTTGCAATATCCATAACGCAAGTTAGTGATGCAAATATACCCTCTTCAAAGGTAGCATTGATGTTCATAAAGTAGTTGAAAGTAATCTATAAGAAATCAGTGTCAACCTCTCGCAAGTTTTGGTCAAAAGAGGAATTTAGAACCATCATTTGGCACAGAAAAATCACATGCAAGATCACCCAGAAAGTTGTACTACTAGTACTGGTACTGCGTGTTAGATGAAAAAACACGATCAAGATCGAGAAAAAGATCGTCAAGAAGAGATATTACCTGGACTTGCTTAATGAGGGATCCTGGAGAGGGGGGCTTGGACAGGGCGATGGCTTTGAGCTTGTCTGCGGTAGTCTCGGCGGCGTGCTTGCGCTTCTTTGTACCATGAGCCTCGACGGTTTTGGCCAGGGCCATAGACATCACTTCGGCCGGTGCTCCAGCGTCCATCAAGAAATTGTCAAATAGAAATAAAAGAAAAGAAACCATAATCCCGAACCCAAAAGAAGAACAGAGAGGGAGTTATAGGATCAGTCTCGGGGTTGCAAGACCTGGCCTTGGCCAGAATCAACACCATTGATGCGCTCACCTTTCCTTCTTTGGGAGAGAAGAACAATAGCAGAAGCAGGTCGGGGTTTTCTTGAAGAAATGAGGAACAAGATGAGGGAGAAGCGAGGGTTGGGTAGAGAGGAATCTGAGAGAGAAGAGTGAAATGATGGTTGCTTCATCCGTCCAACTTACTGCTGGGAAAGAGGGGGTTTTGTGATTTGACGGCTCATTGGGAATTACTACGGCGCTTCGATCGGGGTAGTCTAGCTACCATGCAGTTGGGCACTCTAAGGGACTCCTAGACTAAGGGGTCCTCGGACAGTCGGACAATATACTTTGGCCGGACTGTTGGGCTATGAAGATACAAGATAGAAGACTTATTCCCGTGTCCGGATGGGACTCTCCTTTGCGTGGAAGGCAAGCTTGGCGATTCGGATATGTAGATTCCTTTCTCTGTAACCGACTTTGTGTAACCCTAGCCCCTTCCGGTGTCTATATAAACCTGAGGGTTTAGACTTCTAGGGTTTAGCCACAACAATTCTAATCTCATAGGCTAGGCTTCTAGGGTTTAGCCATTACGATCTCGTGGTAGATCAACTATTGTAATAATCATATTCATCAAGATCAATCAAGCAGGAAGTAGGGTATTACCTACATAGAGAGGGCCCGAACCTGGGTAAACATTGTGTCCCCCGCCTCCTGTTACAATTAGACTTAGACGCACAGTTTCGGACCCCCTACCCGAGATCCGCCAGTTTTGACACCGACATTGGTGCTTTCATTAAGAGTTCCACTGCGTCGTCACCGGAAGGCTTGATGGCTCCATCAATCATCTACAACATCGCAGTCCAGGGGGAGATCTTCCTCCCCGGACAGATCTTCAGATTTTGTGGCTTCGCACAGCGGGCCGACTCGCTTGGCCAACTAGAGCAGATCGATAGCTACGCCCCTGGCCATCAGGTCAGATTTGGAAGCCTGAATTTCATGGCCGATATCCGTGAGGACTTGATCTTCGACGGGTTCGAGCCCCTGACGGCTGTCCCCGGCCACCACGATGAACATGACCTAGATCTGTCATCTGGCCGCGTTTAGGAGATAGCGCCTGTGATCGCTCTGGCCCTAGATCCAGAGCAGACCGCGTCATCCGAAGACGGGAAGCTTAACCCCGCTGCGGAAGCCGCAGACTGAGCGGCGCTCTAGCCGCACACATACCCCACATCGAGCTGGGCTTGTGTCACCAGAACCTCAGATTCGTCTCCGGCCATAGGTTCTGGACCGCGTGTGTCCGCGTCCATTGAACCTGATTGGGCGCCGATCTTGGATTTCAGCTCCGCGGACATCTTTCGTCACTCACCTCTAGGCGATGTGTTAAACTCATTGAAATCCCTCTCCTTATCGGGGGACTCTCGGCCAAACTATGTCCGGCTCGAATGGGAAGCGGACGACGAAAAACTTCGTTCCCCACCCACCACCCACTTTATAGCCACTTTCGACGACTTAACCAACATGCTTGACTACGACTCCGAAGACATCGACGCTATGGACGACGATGCCGGAGAGGAGCAAGAACCATTGCCTACAGAGCGTTGGACAGCCACCTCCTCATACAATATATACATGGTGGACACACCAAAGGAGAAGGAGGCCGATGGCGATAACAACATGCACTGCAAAAAAATACACTTCCGTGATGACACGTGTTTGTCACAGTAGGTCACGTTTTTTGTCATGCATGTACATCCATGATGATTTTATGACAGAATCTAGATAGTCATACCTGTGCTGTCATAGAAGTGTTCCATGACATTACCAAAATTATCATCATGGAAGTGTCCACTTCCATGAGGATAAATCACGCGTCACAGAATTCCTTTCATCAAGGGTGATCGACACGTGGCATCCACCGTAACGGAACGCCGTTAAGCTATCGGGTCCGGTTTTGGATCCGATAACCCGTTAACAGCCCCGACCAATGGGGATTTTCCACGTGTAAAATCATCATTGGCTGGAGGAAACATGTGTCGGCTCACCGTTGGGACAGATGTCATCCACTCATTGGACCCAAGGTGCCTATGATACGTCGACACATGGCACGGCCCAACAGAGGCCCATTCCTGTGAAAAGGCCGGCCCGTTTGACTTGGTCAAAAGGTGGCGGGCCGGCCCACGGAAAGCCTATTAACGGCATGTTCGCATATAGCCCATTTACATCACGCTAACCCAGGGCCCGTTACGACCTCTCCGAATTAGGCTCAGTAGCTTCATCTGGGCCGTCCAATATGATTCCAGCCCGTTTTAACATCCGGCCCATGTATGGCCCATGACGTCTTTCGGCCCATATGAGGCCCTTTGTAACTCTTGGCCCATTAACGGCCCGTGGTGAAACTGGCCCGTAATGAACAGTGTATCACTTTATACCCATTAACGGCCCATTATTCCATTGGGCCGTTTCCAGCCGAAGTTATCTTTCGGCCTTCTCAGGGCCCATTTATTCCTGGGCTCATTTCCAGCATTTGGTTACTTACGGCCCGTTACTGTCATTTTCTGCTTGTGGGCCAAATTCAGCCCGTCGTTACAGTCGGCCCGTTTTTGGCACGTTAATACGTTGGGTCGTTTTCATGTAAAAAAACCGTTGGGCTGTTTTCATAGAGTTATCAAATACGGCCTGTTAATGGCCCAGTATGGTCCATGAATAGTACGGCCCATGATTGGCGAAATGATGATACGCCCCGTAGAAGACCCATGGATCCAACGGCCCATAGAAGGCCCATGGATCGTACGGCCGGTAAAAGGCCCATGGATCATACGGCCCGTAGAAGGCCCATGGATCCTACGGCCCGTATAAAAGGCCAATGGATCCTACGGCCCATAGAAGGCCCATGGATCATACGGCCCACAGGAGGCCCATGGTTACAACAGTCCGTGTGTTGCCATGATTATTTTGGCCTAGTTACCAAAAATAGGCTATTGTGGCCACTAGAAAAACACAGAAAAAGAACTGCAGTGACTACAAGCAAACAACTAAACAAGACAATAAGGAAATAAATAAGCAAGCAATTAACGCTAGCCTATTACCGCTATTACACATATTACATCCACTGGGCATATTACATACACTGGCCGTCAAAATTGGCCACCAGTGCAAATAAACGCGGCAGCAAAACAAGAGCATAACTGAAACAAATTCAGAAGAGCTTGAGAAACGTTATCCTGGGTATCCACCATGCTGGCATAGCAAGCTTATTAGCTTTGTCCTGTTTGGTGCTAAAATCCTCCAACCCTTGCTGTTGCACCAGAAAGTATGCATCTGAATGCTCCAGGGACTTCCGCAGTCCTTCCGCTTCTTGTCGCAGCACAACTGATCGTTATCTTTCAGCTTGTAGTTGAGACTCAAGGAACCGAACTGATTCATACAATGAGTTTGAATAGCTTGTGCAAGCGGTAGTGGCCAGTAACTCGAACACTAAACCAAGACAGGACTTTGGGGTTGTCTCACTGTCTTCAAGATAGTCTTCCTTAGCTGTTTTATCAGCTTTGTTGGAGACCAACAAGGATGTGTCACTATCCTGAACCTTATCTTCACTACTTCCTTTACCGTTGCTTAATAAGGCACTCTTCCCCAATATTCTGTCAGCATTCTAAAAGAAGAAACAAGCAGACACATAACAGGTTTAGCATGTACTAGTATATGAAACTCATTTCGGTGAACCAGTTCATTAGTAAGGTGGATAGGATTAAACTGCCAAGTATTCTATTTCCAAGTACTAGTACATAATAAAAGGATCAAACAAACATATATCTATGTCCTATGGTCACTACATTGTCTTGCCAAATAAAAACACAGACACAGTTCAAATCATATCAGTTCAAGACAAAGCCGAAGTGAAAGAATACAAAGCGTGGGAAACTACACGACACAACAAGATTTCAGATGGGTACCACGGGTTTATATGTACAACAATACTATTGGCTCTATTGTGATGCTAGTAATGTGCATGATATGAGAAGTCAACTGTATACACAATTGAAATTGAAATCAATAGAGCTATTGATAAGAGCAAACCTGTTAAAGAAACATGCGTGAACATACCTACTGTGTCATTGGAGTTTCGATTGGATCCTTCAATTTAAAAATAAGTTTGTATGAGTAAATACAGAGATACAAGAGCAAAGCAGTATGCACGATACCAATCATAGTTAAAAAAGGCGCGCCTAAGCGAGCGCTTAAGCGTGCCTTGGCTCTAGGCGTTGGAAAAACGCATTGCACATAACTACGCTTAATCTGTGCATAACTGCGCATAAGCATGCGCTTTGGTTAGTAAAGCGCAAGGCGGTGGCAAAACGCACAATTAACACCTAGCGCTTTTTTGAACTATGATAGCAATGGAATCTTAAATTAGAACAGTTGTTCTTCAGGTTTAGGCACTTGTTCTACATGAACAGAGTATAGTAAGACGCAAGAATATAGTACTTAAAAATAGAAAATGAGCTCATAGACCTTACCACATTCTTGGTTCGGGACCAGTATAGAACAAGGCGTTCCCAGTCATCGTCCAGTGAATGTGTCTTAGGAGAACGTAAGGGAATTTGATGAGTTTCTTTGCTGGTGAAGTACGTTTTCTTCAGGTAATTCCGATACTGCCACCAAGCATTCTTAAAGATAGCAGAGGTATTAGCATAGGTTACCTCATCCCAAGTTTACAAATCGGTCCCTCTCTATAGAGAAAAATGGGAAAATTTGTTGTATTATAACCATCATGGAGGTAGGATCTATGGGACAAAGCAAAGTAATTGCCATGAATAACATTACTTACACATAACTCCTGGACAAACACCTGCAACTGTCATTTTCCTTCATCTTCAGTATAATATTTCCAAGATGGGAAGATACGCACATACGATTTAACAACATCAAATGCGATAGATGCTAAACTATGACTAGCTGGTTGTGCTTCCTCCACAGGAATAGGCATAGTAACTAGTGGAGTTGGGGTTCGCCGTGGTAGTACTAGCCCTTTGGGCACTGGAGCTACCTTACTACTGCTCTTGTTTGGGAGCTCTGTGGTGGAGATGGTGTTGTGTCAACAGGAACTGGGTTACTATCTGCTGGGGTTGAGGATTGATTGGGTGAAGCTGGTTCTCTGTCCATCGCAGTAGGGGTACAATCTACGAGTGTTTTGGTTATGTGTGGTAGGGCTGGTTCTCGTGCATGTACAACCGGGGTGCTATCTCCACCAAGAGGTAGCACTGTTTTATTTGAAGATCGTGTTTTTAGTCCGCTAGATACTGGCATCACCTGCTCCAATTCAAATGGCTGATAAACAGGAAACATAGGTGAATGTACAGACATTGTATGAGAGACAGATGCAATAGATAGTGTGGAAAAAAGAGGGCATGAAATAGTTGACATGTATATTGTTTAACTAAAACGGATAGCATGACATAATTTCACATATATGATGTCTATCTAAACTGGATAGCATAGCATAACATAATTCAAAGATATGATTAATAACTAAACAGGATCGCATGACATAATTCACCTAGATGTTATCTAAGTAATCAGGATCGCATCATTTAATTCACATATGTGATTTATATGCTAAACAGAGGGCATTCGATATGATGTCTGAACTAAGAACATGGTGTTGAATATTGTGTATATGATGTCTAAACTATTCAATGCAAGACACCATATGCATGATATGAGCAGTATAACCATGCCAAGTTAGAGCATACACCTTGGTGGGGGAATATGACTGATCATGTGTCTCTGAATCCATCTCTGAGAAGCTATCGGGACCCAACAAGAGATCTGCTTCGACAGGTAGCACTGTCTGCTCTGAAGGCCTTGTTTTCACTCCAGATTTATCCATCTCCCACCCAAATGGCTGATTCACAGGAAGAGTAGTTTAATGTACAAACATTGTCGACAAATGGAAATGTAATGAAGAAAAGGATGGGCAAGATATCATTCAAATATATGATGCCTGGTTAAACAGGATTACATTGCACATTTCACATATATTATGGCTGGCTAAAAGACATAAGACAGCATAATTCCCATATATGATATAGAAACTAAACAGGTGGCATTACAAAACATGTCTAAACTAAGCAGATGATATATATGATGTCAAAAGTAGGCACTGCAAGGCAACATATGCATGCTATGACTAATATCATCATGGCATGCTAGAGCAAACACCTTGTACTACTAGGGAAATGCCTATAGACAGGAGCTTACTAGTAGCGTGCTATTCTGACCCGCGCTACTGCTAATTACTAGTAGCGCGCTATATTGACCCACACTACTAGTAATATTTACTAGTAGCGCGTGGCCCAATAAAACACGCTACTACTAAATATCTCCAACCATATCCCACGGACATGCCATAGTAGTAGCGCTGGTTGTAAACCTGCGCTACTACTATGTGAATAGCTATAGCACTGATGAAACACCCCACGCTAGTAGTACTAAGCTTGTCACTCCACCCGCACCACCCACCCCACCAACAACCGTCCCACTCCACTCCACTGCTGGCCACCCCTTCCCCCTTCTCTCCTCTGTCGTCCCTCGCCGCAGATCCACTCAAGCTCCTCCGTCCTCTCCCCACCACCCGGATTCATCTACAATCCCGCCGCCGCCGACCCCCACCGGCGACCTCACCTCTCCCTTCATGGATGGATGGGCCAACAGCTCCACCCACCCACCCATGGATGGGGCGACACCTCCGCCCACCCATGGATGGTATGGATGGGGCGACAACGCCCGAAACCCTAGCCCCTCACCCACACATGGATGGGGATGGGATTGGGGCGACCACCCCGCCGGATCCGCACCCGCACCCACCTGTAGCTCCATGGACCCTCCCCGGCCGCAATGGGATCTGCCCCCTTCTCTTCTCTTGGTGGGGCGTGGCACACCGGGAGCTTGCAGCGGTGGCCATCGACGCCAGCAGCATCTCTGACGGGCTGCATGACCTCATCATAGCCCAAGGTATGCCCTCCTCCTCCTCCTTCCGCCTACATCTCTTCTCCATCTCCTCTCATGCGGGGCAGCTTCGTGTTGCAGATCCAACCTCTTCTGCCTTCGACCGACCACGGCTGTGGCAACCAGAAGGCTACGTATGACATGCTAGACGAGGAGGTGGACAACCTTGACGCCGCCGCACAAGACGACCATGTCCATGTCGCCGCCGGAGGATGCCTGCCAGGACGGCCAGTTCCAGGTCGTTCCGAGGGCCCAGGCGCTGCTCGACGCGGTGCCGCTGCCGCTGCAGCCGATGGGGAGAGGGGCATCCCTGAAGCTCTGAAGTTCTCCATGGCTCATGGTGAGGCTGCTCTGTCCTTTGAGGTGGGTGTTTGTTTTGTGGCGTGAGATGAGTTTGTTTAATCTGTGCATGCTACACTTGCTAGTAGTAGTAGTAGTAGAAAAGAGTAGATAGTGGTGTGACACATGTGAAGGACACATGTCTGGGTTCAGCTCTTAGAAATTCAAGTTTCAGCATTCACACACAGAAAAAAGTTTCAGTACAAATTTGGCAATGTTTGTAGCATATATAAACATACACTACTAGGGAAAAGCCTAGGAGCAGCGCGGGTTATAGGTACATTAGTAGCGCGGGGACAGACGCTACTAATAAGGCACTACAGCTAACCCGTAGCAGCAGCGTGTGGACACCCGCGCTACTGCTATACAGGTGTAGCAGCAGCGTGCTTTGTGGAAGCTCGCTACTTCTAATAGCTCTAGCGCGCATTGCCTGGACGCGCTACTGCTACTGTGACGCTGCTGCTAACTTTTTTCCACTCGCTACTACTAATTTTAGTAGTTTTTGTTTTTTTCTGCATATTTTTTTGTATTTGAATAGGCTTTATACAAGAATCTTTAGCAGATATAAATGTCATCATGATACACATACAAATGGCTGCGAGACCACAAATGTAATCATAGCATATACATACAAATAGTCTAGATTACTTGCAAATACATCATCATCCATCTAAACAATGATATACGCCAGAAGAGCTACCACTTTGAGTGAGAGCGGAACTATGTAGTACATGAGTTTGTATCCCTCTCTCGCATTAGCGTGAACCTAAACTAACTACTACCTGTCGCTCGGAAACGGGAAACCGGTACACCTGGGCCTGACACTCCGGCCACTCGTCGTATATATACTCCTGGCATAGCACTTCTTCGCCATCGATGATCTATGCACCTGCATCGTCACATGAGTCGATGATATGCAACATATATAGTTGAGCAACAGAAAGAGACAGACTTGGCAAAAATAGAAACAACATATCATAAGCATAAATAACAAAGTTCATCGTACCCATAATGCCCTAACTAGAGTGATCTTCGCCAGTCGAGGAGGAGGACGGTTTAATTACATCACAAATAAAGTTTCGCCGTGCATAACTCAAAGTTTTGTCATACAGAAAGTATGGACTAAACGGACACATTGTCATATATCGACAATCACTCCAACATGTCGTGCCATCCATCCATGTCAGGGAGATAGTCCCCGAGCTTAGTGAAAGGCTTCATGTCGAGACGCTGAGAGGCTACCCATGTTCGGACGTCTTCCCGCGTCATTTGTCCTTCTCCGTAGAACATGCCTGTTTTTCCAACGACCTCCTTCATGATGATTTGGGCAAGTTCACGCTGGATGTTATAGAACTCAGCTCGAAGTCGATGATCCTCGATATCTCCTATGTCCTTTGGCCATTGCAGAATATGGGCATCACCGGATCTAGGTGACATGCGAAGGTTCTGGTGATCCCGTCTATACTCCAGCATGTGGTGTAGGACATAGAATCCATCATTAAGAGAATCGCTCGGTTGCTGGATGCAAGAGAAGTCGGTCTTATGGCCGAAGGCGAGCCTGCCGCCCCTTCTCTTCTTGTCCTTGACCTCTCCACCCCGTGCTTGGTAGTAAAACATAGCACTCTCGAGAACATCCTTGATGTGGGTGTAATCCTTTTTGTGAATGTTCTTCGACGAGTCCAAGTAAAGAGCGTGGGAGTATCGGGGGTAGAGGATGATGAGGACGGCGCGCCCGCTGCTGCGCAAAATAAGTACACCTCAAATTAATTAGCCTCCACCGTGCAAATGAATGATTGAAATCAAAGGAAGGATAACCGCGCGGATGACTTACACGGGATGATAAGGCACGAGAATCGCCTCCTTGTCCTTATTGGCGAGCATGAAACTGACGATGTATTCCCTCGCGTATTCACGGTGCTTTGCGCAGACTCCCAAGAAGCCCTCGTGCATGTAGTACGGGTCAGCGACACAGATATGAGGTATCTGCTCAACCCCGATGATGTAGTTCATGTGCAAGGCATAAAGGCGGACAAACGTATAATCCAGCTTCTTCACGTGAAACATGTCGAATATGTAATCGAATCGAAGGAAGAACTTATCCGCAGGGAAGCAGTCGATGTACGACATTTGCCGCGGAACGTTAACCACGTAGAGTGGGTATCCTGGATCTTTCGAGGCGATGAGGCCTTTCTCTATCCGCAGCACATCGTCATGAAGTCTCCTTAGATCGCCATATCTGGCCCCTAGCGCTCTTGCATGTAGGATTGGTTGACCGGGGATATGCCATTTATCCGCATCGGGGATGTCTATACGGTCCCGAAGCCGCGGCTGCTGAGGCGGCTGGATCATAGAATCAGCTTTTTTCCCTTTCCTCGCTCTCTTCCTAGACTTCTTTACTACCGGAAGGTCGTCCATAATACCTTCAGCCTCCGGAGATGGCAATTCAGGCACCGACTCATGACGCTCAAACCCTGAGTTGGTGCTGGTGCAACGCTAGTCGAGCTGCTCCCCACGAAGTCAGCAAGGGAAAAGTCCTCCACATTTTTTTCTGGATTTTGCCTGGTCCAAGTTAAAACAGCCCGAACCAACGAAGTAGATATATCTGCAACCACCTGTTTTGCGGCAGCTACCGCTGTTACGACTGTCTGAGATGATTTCTTCTCAACTGCAATCTCAACCTTCTTGTCGATGTTTTCTTCAGTTAACCTCCGTCTTTCCTTTCTCTCCTCCGTGGTCTCACGGTAGTACTTCTTCCACGTGGCGCCGTCTTCGACACCGTGCACGCGTCCATACGATGGTCGAGTATGCACCGGGAGTCGTTTCAATATGTTCAACGCCCGGTTGAATGGAGTGTCCCACTTGGGCCTCGCCAATGCCTCAGATGGCAAGTCGCTTTCGGCCGCAATCCTGTGCTGCTCTCTCTGCAAAAGGCACAAGGATCGTTTACAAATATGACTAACGTGTGCAGTTGAATTGATCAGAAACTAAAATTAACAACAGTCTCATGAACTCCGTCGTGACCGGGTTTGTCTTGTAAACCTTCTTCACAGGGTCCCAACGGTGCCGGGCCCTGAGGACGTCACGCTCCTGCGGGACGGTGAACTCCGCCAAGGGGTCTGGGATGCCCATACTCGCGGCTTCCGTGTCCTCCTTGGCCCATTTGGACCTCTTTTCGCTGTAACCACGGCTTCCGAGGTGGTGGCTCCCAATGTTCCTCTCTTGAAGCCCCTTCGTGTACTTAGACTTTTTTTGGCAGCTTCGGCCTTGCAAGTCTCCTTGAATATTTGAAACTGCTCTTCCGTGATTGTCGGATTATCCTTTACAATCTCGGAGTAGGGTTCCTTGTCGATGATCCTTGCTTTCACCCTTGCTTTCCAGGCGGCCAACGCATCGCTAAACTTGGTCATGGCGTGTTTGTTTATCTTCTTCATTGCCAGGTCCTTATCTAGATCTTCATAATCCTTCTCATAATTCCGGCCCGGGAACAAGAATATCTGGTGAAACTTCTTTAGGAGGGAGGGCCTCATATTATCTATCTTCTGTAATTTCTCATCGTTGATGGTGGCGGTTGTCCGTACCATGCAACCTATTTTATTGCCGTAGCATCGACGCGCTTCCTCGGGCGCCTTTGGCTCAAAATTGCCGTCGTCCACCTCCGCGACCACCAGTCTAGTAGTCCTGAGTTTGTTAGGAAGCCGCCCTCTTTGATTTCGGTTCTACACCGGCTCCACTCCCCGAGGCAACGCCGGTCTCAGTCTCAGCGCCGGTCTCGATGCCGGTCTGAGTCTCAGCGCCGTTCTCAGTCTCAGCACCGGTCTGCGTGTCGGTCTCAGTCCCCGATGCCACCGGTGGGCCTAGCAACAACATCGCTTGATCGTCTACAAGGCTCAAAAATTCGTCTGCCACCCGGTAGACATCATCGCAATCACCAGAACCCTGTCCATCATCGTTGGTAGCCATGTTTCCTATGATTAAATCTAGTCAATTAATTCTAGACCTAATAAAATGAATAATGACATAAAAAAGGCCTATTGTTTTGCAGGAACGTTGACTCCTTCCTGGTGCGGCAAATCCCGGGCACTCGATATGTCCTAGTTTTTAGCACAAGTCATGCCGAAATTCACGAAAAATTTCGACATGACCTTTGCTAAAAAGTGGACAAATCGAGAACCTGATATTTGCCGGAACGGAAATGAATCAACATTCCGGCAAAACATAGGCCACTCAGCTTCATTCCCTGGAAACAGTGTTCACCCTCTTCGACACCGCAACACATGTCCAAATATACACGAGCAACCACATGTCCAAATTTCACAAGCTAATTCAAAAACAAAGTGTAGAAAAAATTCATTTAACTACTAATAGAACAAAATTCAGTTAACTTTAGTGCTCTATAATGATGAAAGGAAAAACAATTCAGTTAACTACTATTTTCATTCATTTAGGTTATTCATTTAACTTCACCTAATTAACCTACTGTACCACTACTACTAGCAGCACTACTAACCTAATTAACATAGCAAAACTCTACTTCCCTAACTGAAAACATCTAATTAACATCTACTAGTACCACTACTGCCCTAACCTAATTAACATCTACTAGTATCACTATATACTACAAGCAGCATCTACCCTAATTAAACCCTACTGCCCTAACTAACTTTTGCTGTAAACCAATTTTTTTGCTCTAAACTAATTTTTGCTCTAACATCTACTACTTAACATCCTTTGCTCTAAACTAAATTTTTTGCTATAAACTAACTTTTTCTCTACTAATTTTTAATCTAAAATGCAAAGAGAGGAGTGGGGGGGGGGAGGGGTGGGGGACATACAGAGAGGGGAGATGGTGGCGGGGTGGTGCTCGGTGACGGAGGCAGGGGCGGAGAGGGCGGGCTCGGGCACGGGCAACGGTAGTCCTGGGCGGGCTCGGGCGGCGGTGAGGTGGAGGGCGGCGACGGTGAGGTCGAGGGCGGCCTCGGGCAGCAGCGGTGAGGATGACGGCAGCCTCGTGGGGAGACGGTGAGGTTGCGGGCGTCCACGCCGGCAGGAGACGGCGGCGAAGTGGGGCGACGGCGAATTGGGGAGACGGCAGCGAGGGCGAGGGATTTGGGGAAGAACTGGTGGTCGGGGGAGGGAAACCGCTGTTTAAGAGGAACGTAACGGTAGCGCGTGCTTGAAAACGCGCTATAGCTAAGTTAGCTACTGCGCGTTTCCTGAAACGCGCTACTGCTATTCCTTTCTCCTTTTTCCCCTTTTTCATTTATTTTTCTTTACATTTTATTTTTTTCCTTTCTCCTTTTTCTATTTCTTTCATTTTCATTTACTTTTCTACTTGTTTTTCATTTTAATTTATTTTGGTTAGCAGTAGCGCCTTACACATAAACGCGCTGCTACAACAAAATTAGCGGCAGCGCTGTTTCTGAAAGAGCGCTACTATTATGTGTAGCCGATCGGCTTAGTGGTGGGAATTTTTGTAGTAGCGCTGTTACAGCGGGACGCGCTACTGCTATATATGTATCTGCAGCGCGGTTAGCAGTAGCGCCCTTTTTTAACATGCGCTACTGCTAAAATTCTGTGTATAGGCTTTTCCCTACTAGTGATACAGAATGCAGTTCTAGGAGAGCTTAGGTAATGTCAAGTGCACATAGTCTGATCTTAGGTGTTTATCTCAGATAATAGGGTTATTAAAAGAAAACCGTGTAATGCGCCGTGAGAAGAGTATGACGTGCCATGCCCAATGAATTAGTTAAATCTGTGCATGTTAGTAGAATAGAGTAGAGAATGATGTGATACTTGTGAATGACATAGGGTTTGGTTCAGCTCTCGGTAATTTAAGTTTCTGTAGAAAAGAGTAGTAGTATCTCCAATGCTGCATCATTTGGTCAAGAAAGCATGGTGCAGATCGAGCACAATATTCCTGCAATACTCGATTAAATGTGTGGACAAATTCTGATTGTAAACCCTTTGGCCGGCGCATGCAGTGGCCGAGGACTTTGCTGCACCCAAGGATGAAAAGCAGAGGGAGCAAAGCAGGGGGGCAATGGCAAGCCTTCATCCATCGACCCGAGCATCTACTGCGCTTCGCGCTTTGCTCCGGCAGCCACTCTGATCCCGCGGTATGAAGAACTACTCCACCTCCTCTCTAGACTCTAGCACGCACGAGAAGTTTCAGATTTCCGAAAAGATGCTCCCAAAAGACGGAACATTCTTAGCACTGAGACATACATACATACATACACTGCCGCGAGACACTCTTTTGACTAATTGGATGTAGAGGAAACATAAGGAGTATAACCCTAGTAGAGTAAAGTGGAGTGGAACAAATGTTTCCCAAAGTGATAAAGCTAAATGCACCATAGCATGACACAATGATGAAACAAAACTTAACTTGACACCCCTTTTTCTCCATGGAATGTTGCTGCATCTTTTCTTTTGTTGACCAAAGTACCAACCAGCAGTCCAGCAGTAGATTACTGATCCATGCATGGCGCGATGGGCATGCAGGTGAGGGTGTACACGCCGAAGCGGCTGTTCCAGCAGAGTCCGCCCTGGTCGTCCGTCGCCTTTTCCTTTGCCAGATGCATTGGTAGATCGGACGCCGCTGCCTTAGGGTGGCGCATTGACGCCGTCGCCGGGAACGGAGGTGGGTGCTCTCTTCTCGACTTACTCTGTTCCGCCGGGGTCTTGATTCTCTCTGCGCTCTTGGCTTCTCCTCCTAGGTGAGGCGGCGGGTTGGGAGTTGTGCGCGTACATGTCGTCTTGGAGGATGAAGTTGCCTGAACTTTTGTGCCTCTAAGCTTCCTCCTGGAGATGTGCCGCCTTCTGTTCCTGCATTACCACCACCATTCTTTCTGCAATAGTATCTGAATCCTGCCACTCTGCTGCACAGTTACCAACCTTACTTACTGTCTAAAACAAATTCAGTCGCCATTCACAAGTCGGAACAAGATAAATGAAGTGGGTTTACGAATTTGAGATGATTCTCACTAGCTTTGGTAACTTAGAGATATTTAGCATTCTTAACAAACCCCTAGCATCTTCTTTGAGTTAGTAACGTTATTACATACGTCTGTACTGTTGATGGTTACTACTGTTAGTTATGCACTTGAGTGATGGGTCTGTAGGATAATAAGATCATCAACTCTGCTACACAGGGTCTGTAGGATAATGCTGATCAAAATATTGATGTGTTAGGACTAGTTTCCTAGTGCGAATGCACTAAGGAAAATCATGCGCCAGTTGACATTTATGCTAGCTTGCTATATTCAGTTGGTAGGTGCTCGTACTTAAACTGCACATTTAAAATTTAAGCTTCGGTAGTGTTATCTATTTAGTCTGATTTATACACTGCATTCCTAAGCTGAAATATTTTTTGTAACTGAAATATATAGTCTGAGTTTCATTCAGTTATTTGTCACTTTTTAACTGAATATCTTTTTGTAACTGAAATATATGTGTACTTACAGTGCATATTCGCATTGTATGAGAATCTTAGTCCTTTTCTCCTGTATCGTCTGAGATTATGCTTCCTCTCCATTTCTTCATTATATCTATATGCCTTGCTGATGCTCATTTCCATCGCTGCAGGATAATGAGATGTCGAAGTGGCAGAGTGAATCCATGAGACTGTAGTAAAATTGCACCGTTCCATTGTATATTACTCAGGAATAATGACATTTCAATGGCAGATTAGCTCTATTTTTCCTTTTCATTTTTCTTACTATTGGAGTGAGGACATGTAGAATGAGAAACTGTGTGGTAGTAGATATGGCAACTGTGTGATAGTAGAATCAGGAATAAGGAATATGGCAACTGTGTGATAGTGACATTTTTCCATCACTATTGTTTCTTGGAATTGTATGCATAAAATGGAATTGGTCAATTTTAAATTTTTTAAATCCTAAATAGTTAGTAGTAGCGTGGGAACAAATTGAGCGCTACTAGTATTTAGGATACTTGTAGCGTTGGTATTATAGGGGCACTACTACTATTTCGTTAGTAGTAGCGCGGGTACGAAATAGTAGTAGCGTGGGTGGCACACGCTACTACTAACAAAGTTAGTAGTAGCGCGGGTTTAACCCGCGCTACTACTAACTATTAGCTGTAGCGCGATACTAATAGCGCGGGTACCCACGCTGCTAGTAGCTATTTTACCCGCGTTGCTAGTAGCCTTTTTCCTAGTAGTGTTGGGGGGTAAATAAGAGTGGTCAGCAGCGTCTGAATCCGCCTCAGAATAGATATCTTCCTCCGGATTACAATCTGGAGAGGGGTGGGGAGGGTTTGCCATTGAACCCACCATGGAGCGATGTCTGCATGACATTGTATTGCCGCGCAAAACTCTTCTCTTTTTCTCTACATGTTCAGCATGACTGTGTACAATATCTGACATGCATACGAAAAAAATATGGTCTGATTATGTAAGGAGAGCATGCAGAAATTTAGAGTAATGGTAACAACCAGTGGATGGATCCAAAAAAAATGATAGCAGGCTGATGATTGCTTTAATTTAATAAAAAGACAGATGATGATTGCTTTACTATTTGTTTCACACCCAAGATGAACAACATAAGCATACTCTAGGCGAACCAGATATTAGACATTGATACTATTCATTGCTTCCTCGATATGTGCCCCACAACTAATTTAGAACTCAAGTTTGAACATTAATTTGGACCTGACTTGGAGTCCAAGAGGTGAACAAGACGATAAAGTAGCAGGTAATTTTAAGCAATGCATAACATAAGGAGAAACAAAAGAGTGCGACCTCTCTTGTGGACCCGTGTACTCCTCAGGTCCATCTGCTGAGTCGATGATCACTACTAGGGAAAAGCGTAGCAGCAGCGCCGGTTTTTGGCCTACCAGTAGCGCGTACACCGGCGCTACTAATAGGGCGCTACAGCTAACCCATAGCAGCAGCGCGTGCGCGCCCGCGCTACTGCTATAGAACTGTAGCAGCAGCATGCTGCGTGTAAGCTCGCTACTGCTAATAGCTCTACCGCGCTTTGGCTGTACGCGCTACTGCTATAGTGACGCTGCTGCTAACTTTCCTCCACTCGCTACTGCTAATTTTAGTAGTTTTTTTTATTTTTTCTGCATATTTGTTTTGTATTTGAATAGGCTTTATACAAGAATCTTTAGCATATACAAATGTCCTCATGATACACATACAAATCGCTGCGAGATCACAAATGTAATCATAGCATATACATACAAATAGTCTCATCATAATCATCATCCAACACAAAGTGGTATCTCATCATCATCTCAAAAATAGCGATACATGCAAGTCTCGTATACTTGCACCTACAACGTCATCCATCTAAACAATGATATACGCGAGAAGTGCTATCACTATGCAGTACATGAGGCGGCGGTCATGAGTCCTCTCTCGCGCTCTCCTGAAACTCAAGTAACTAGCTTGTGCTTCTTGTCTGCTTTTGAAGCCTTTATGGCTGGCACCCGAGACCCCCTGCACTTGCGCCTGACACTCCTGCCACTCGTCATACACTCCCGAAACCTTCCCTTCGTACACGACATAGCACTTCGCCATCAAGAAACTAGGTACCTGTTAGAGAGGCATTTTCATGAAGAGGATGTACAATCATATGCAACAAAATATACTAGAGCAACATGAAAAAGAAAGGGTTAGCAACTAGATGCAACATACAGTATGCAAACTAATTAACTAGAGGTACGCATGTCATCGTACACAAACTAACAAAGTAGCGTTACGCAAGTTCGGCAGGGACCGTGGACATCACAAAGTTTCATCGCTACAGAAAGTATACAAGTTCAACCGACACATATGATCATCATCGGCATCGTAAATCACTAGAAGTTCCATCCTTCCATATCATCGAGGATGGACCCTAGCTTCTTGAACGACGTGAGCTCTAGACGTTGCATGCATATGCGAGTTCGGACGTCAGCTCGCGATATAGGGCCGTGGTGGAACATCCCCTTCTCATCGACGACTTCTTTCATGATGGTTGCCGCAATGTCCCTTTGGATGCGAAAGAAGTCATCTCTAAGTTTATAATCCGCTTCTCCATGAGATTCTAGCCACTTGTGGATATGATCATCATTTCTGCTTGTCATGCGAAGCTTTTGGTGATCCGTGCTGAACTCAATCATGAGATGGACGATGTTGAATCCATCCTTCTTGCTTGGTTTTGGGACATGGATGCAGGAGAAGTTAGTTTTATGCACGAAACCCATCTTCTTGTTCCTTTGTTTCCTGATCTGCATGTGGCCACCTCTAATGCTGAAGCCTTGGAGAGCATCATCTAGAATATTCATTATGTGGGTGTAGTCCTTTTTCTCGTAGTCTCTGGAAGGGTCAAAATACACGGCGTGGGAGACTTGCGGGTAAAGAATGATAAGGACGGCGCGCCCGTTGCTGCAGGGAAAAGAAACCTCAAATTATTCTTCGTATGAGCGAGAAGGAATGATTGAAATGTACGGAAGGGTTGTCCGGAACTGACTTACTTTGGATGATAAGGTAGGAGGACAATTTCCTGGTCCTTATTCTGTACCACGAAGTTTTGGAGGTAGTCCCTAGCAGTTTCACGCTCAAAGTCACTGAGACTCAAGAAAAACTCGTGCATGTAGTACGGATCCGCCACACAGATTTGCGAGACTTCTTTACTCTTCATGACGGAGCTCATATGTAGCGCAAAAAGGCGAACGATTGTAAAATCGAGCCGACTTGTCAGAAACATCTCAAAGATATGGTCAAACCGCAGGAAGAACACCTGCGCGGGCCATGTGTCGACCTAGCACTTCCCCTCAGGCACACTTCCACTCCTTTTTCTTGGGCACACCTTCCAGACCCTTCCTTAACCCCTGCCCTAGGGTTCCTGGGCTAAGAACTGTATGACCCCCGGCTAGTTGAGCATGTGTTGAGGCGGCATCTTCAGGCGTGTCCTGTGAGGAATTCATGAAGAGAGACTTTTTGCAATCCTTCCAACGACCTTCCTGCCCGGGCAGATCATCCATATCCTCATTAGCATGCTGATAGCCCGATTCGTCATATGGTTGACTCATCATATCTATGTCACAGTTATACGCGTTTCTATTGAGGAAACCCATAGGGTCGATCTCCGTCTCATCATCCATTCTCTGTTCTACAGGACTGATTACATCAGCCAGTACTATTGCACCCCCTTCATCATGTCATCCGCCGCTCTCACCCGTCACTACAGGAGCTGGTAATTGCGTAGGCGGGGTGGTGGTCTCCGCACATGCTTGTTGATGTGTGGTTATTGGTGTGCTCTCGGCCGGCTCCAAACGAATAAGATTCTTCGGCCATAGCAGCAGCCAACCCTTGCAGCTTCCAATCCGCGGCGGGGTCTCGTCGTCCTCTCCCACATGCTGTACTGGAGGAGGCAAATTTAAAGCCTCGTGCCCTGATTTCACACTGGACAATCTAACCCTGAAGTGCCCAGCGGGGATCGGCTGGTTGTGGAACGTGGGTTGCAAGGGGTTCATTATCATCCCCTTTCCCACGTCCACCTTCTGGCCTTTGATCAAGTAGAGTATGGTGCACAAGGTTTCTTCGCCCTGCAAACACATATGTCTGTGGCGTAAAACATCCGGAAGGCAACGAAAATGGAATATTCTATATATATATGTTGGTGCGACATGTAATTACCGTGACGGCGTCGAGCTCAGCCAAAGACGAAGGCCCACCTAGCGCGCCAGAGACTGAGGACGGGCTGCTATGAGCGGGAGCGGCTGCGAGAGGAGGCTCGGTTGCATGAGCAAGTGATGGTGCGGTGTTGTTGTTGTTCATGGAGTTGCTCCCGACGAAACTGGGCATCGGGAAATCATGTACCGTCTTGTCTGGATTTTCCTTCATCCAGTTGATGATAGCTGGAACCAAGATAGTAGCGAAATCATTTTTGCAGGCAGTTACAGCTGCATTGACTGCCTGTTGTAGCAACTCAATTATCTCCTCGGCTATTTTTTTCGTGTCCTCAACTGCTTTTTTCTCGACCGCAAGCTTCACCTTCGCGTCGATGTTCGCCTGACTAAACTTCTTTTTCTGCTTCTTGGCCTCCGGGCCCTCGTTGTAAAACACCTTCCACGTGGCGCCGTCTGCAGTGCCGTGCACACGAACATATTGCGGCCGCTGGCCCAAAGGGAGTCCCTTAAGTTCGTTCAAGGCCCGAATGAGAGGGGTGTCCCACTTGGGCCTCATCGGAGAAGTAGGGCTTTCGGCTGCAAGCTGGTGTTGCTTCTCCTGCAGAAGGAGCGTGAACCGTTTAGGAATGTGTAGTCGACTAGATATGGAGCTAAATGTAAGGTGCTAAAAGAATAATTACCAGTAGTCTAATCAATTTCGTCGTGATCTGGTCCGTGTAGAAAACCTTTTTTTCCTTGTCCCACTTGTAGAGGGCCCTGATGAAGTCACGCTCCAAGGGGTTGGTGAACTTCGCGAAGGGGTCTGGGAGATCCGCGGCTTCACGTTCCTCGTCCTCCTTATCCCATATGGGCCTTTTACCAAGGTAGCTAGGGCTTCCGAGGCGATGCTTCCCCGTGTTCCTTTGCTGAAGGCTCTTGAATTTCGCAGCCTTAGCCTTGGCTGCCTCGGTAGCGCAAGTGTCCTTGAACTTTTCGAACTTCTCTTCCGTAAGTGTCGGATTTTCCTCCAGAATATTGGACAGGGGTTCCTCAGCCTCAATAGCTCGTTTCACCCTACCTTTCCAGGAGGCCAAATCATTGCTGAACATGCCCATGGCGTGATTGTTAATCTTTTTCATATTTGGATCATCCCACGGTTGTTCTATGTTATCATCCCGGTCGGGGAACTTGAATCTCTTGTGCAACTTCGTCAGGAGCAACTGCGTCAAATGTTCTTTACTCCTTATGTCATCGTCGTTGATGCTCGCGCATTCCCGTAGGATGCATCCTACTTGGTTCCCATAGCACTTCCGAGGTTCTTCCGGCTCTAATGGCTCAAACTTGCCAGGTGCCATCTTTGTGATCACTAGTCATCCAATCCCTAGTTTGTTAGGTTTTCGTATCCTTTGCTTCTTCTGCTTCTTCTTTTCGGTAGCGGCATCGGTGCCGGTGCCTTCCCTGCCGTTATCTTCCCCGCCGATACCTTCCCCGCCGGTCTCGGCGCCGCCATCAGGGCAGGCACTGTCGGTGTCGATGTCGGCGTCAGTACCATCATCGAGGCCGACCTGCAAACCTTGCTTAGCAGTCAAATAGTCGAGGTACTCTTGTTCACCCTCATAATCCATCTCGTCTGCATCTTGGTCAGAAGGCCCAGTTTCTTCGTTGTTCGACATGTTTCCTATGATTAAGTCCCCTTGTTTATTTCTAAAAGTATGAAAAAATGAGAAATGACATAAAAAAGAAATCTATGTGCCAGCACTCGATATGCCTACTATCTAGCACAAATCATCCAAAATTCACGGAAAATTTCGGCATGACCTTTGCTAAAAAATGGACATATCGAGCGCCTGAAATTCACTGGAATGGAAATGAATCAACATTCCAGCGTAACATAGGCCACTCGGATCATTTACCAAAATTGAACCAAAACATCACATGTCCAAATTCCACATATCACATGTCCAAAACATGACATGTCCACATATCAAATGTCCAGTTCAAATTTGCATATAAATTCAGCCTACCTAAATTCAGCCTACCTATTTTAAAACCTAGCTAAATTCATAACTAAATAGATAACCTAATTAACCTACTGACCTAACTAAAACCTAAGTAAATTAACCGAAGAGCCCTAGCTAGCAGAGAGAGGGGGGTTTACAGAGGGTGCAGGGGCGAGGAGGCAGGCCCGACGACGACCGAGGTTGGGAGGGGAGGAAGCAGAGGAGGGAGGCGTGGCGCGTCGGTGTCGGGGGCGAGCGTCGGGGTCGGGGGCAAGCGCCGGGGCGCGGCGGTGCGACGGGGGAAGAGAGACTGGGGATTTGTGGGGAAAAGAGGCGGGATGAAGTAGAGAGAGTGGGGATTTTGGGTTAAGTGGACGTAGCAGTAGCGCCTTTAGACCAAACGCGCTACTACTATTACAGGCAGCTATAGCGGTTTTATACGGAAACCGCTACTGCTACCTTGACTAGCTGTAGCTCTTTTTCAGTCAAGCGCTACTACTATAACCAGTTTTCCTTTTTCTTTTCCTTGATTTTCTCTGACTTTTTTTTCAGAGAGCAGTGACCGAAGGGAAGGCTATATATATTGCATCATTTGAGGGTTAAATATGTATACAAAATAGGAACATATATATTACATCATTGGACCCATGCATAATAATGGCTAATTAAGTGTGTATACAGAATAGGAACATATATGTATATATATATTACATCATTTGACTGATAACATACGGTTCCTCAGCGTTGATGTTTTCGTTTTTGAGTCAGCTTCTTTCCCTTCTTGTTCGTTGAAGAATAATTGAGCCCCTCATTGTGACTTTGCCTTTTCCATGGAGTACGATTTTTGTTAGGTAATGTAGTATTGATTCTTCTTTTGACGTATACTTCATCATCATCGTCATCTTCCCTCATTGGGTTGCCGTACTGATCATAGTCTTCCTTGTTGGCGACTCCATCCATTCCAATGATGTTCCTTTTGCCTCTCCTCACGACAACACGGTTGGGATTGCACGGGTCGGTTATGAAGAAGCATTGTGTCACGTGCTTAGCATGTACCCATGGCTCGTTTTTTGCGATAGCATTCACGGTAGCGCTCTTGGCGTCGGGTATTGTCATGGTAGTGAAATTTTGGTTTTCTCTTTCGACATTCTTAGCCCATCTGACACGGAACATCGTCTTGTTGTGCAGTCCAGCGTAGTCAAGCTCCCAGATCTCCTCGACCCTTCCGTAAAATCTTTCAGTTGCGCCGTTGTCGCTGCCGGTCATGCATTCCATCGTCACCCCTGAGTTCTGATCATCACTGTCCATATCTTTGGCCTCCGTGTAGAACGTGTATCCGTTGATATCGTATGCCTGATAGATTACGAGGTTGGGCGAGGGGCCATGTGCTAAGGCGTATATGAGCAATCCGTCCTTAGAGCCCTCCTCCGGGGGATTAGCAATAATATGCTCTTTGAACCAATGCAGGAAAGTAGAGTTGTGCTCTCTAGTAACTTCAGCGTCTATCCTGCATACCCCCCGGTCACGATACTTCTTTGCGGTAATTTCTTTGTGCAGTGCCATGAAAGGATCTACTTCGTCTAGGTGTTGTAGCACAACCAAGTTTGCTCTGTCAAAGTCCCTGCGTCGATCTGAGTATGCCACGTGCAGTTCCCTATGACCGTTGGAGTGACCTTCTCCTTCGAGCCTCCCATCGTGCTTCTTAACGGGCAAACCAACACTAACACCAGGCGGCTGCAGGTCTGCGCCATATAGAAAATTCTCGCAGAAAGAGATGCACTCTTGTGTCAGATAGCCCTGGACGATGCTTCCATCTGGACGGGACATGTTACGAACGAATCCTTTGATGATCCCATTCATCCTCTCAAACGGCATCATGTTCTGCAGAAATGATGGCCCCAGGTCTATTATGTCGTCCACAATATGGACACACAGATGCACCATCACGTCAAAGAACACGGGCGGGAAGTGCATCTCAAGATCATTCAGTATCACAATGATCTCTTCCTGTAGCCTTCGGAGCTGCTTCACACTGATCGACTTTTGAGAGATGACGTCGAAAAAGTTGCAGAGACCAATAAGCGTGTCACGGACGTGCTTGTCCATTATCCCTCTAAGGGCAACAGGTAGTATCTGCATCATCACCACATGACAGTCATGGGACTTCATCCCGCTGAACCTTTTCTTGTCCGTGTCTAGATATCTGCTTATCTTGCCATAGTAACCGGAACTAACTTTGACTCCGGTAAGGCACTTAAAGAATTGACCGATCTCAGCCTGACTTAAGGTGAAGCAAGAAGGGGGGCAATGATCCTCTTTCTTTATTTTGTTGCCCTTCTTCTCCCGTGCCTCTGTCTCTGTCTCGTCTGACATTTTACGAGGCGACATGTGCAGATCTTCCCTGATATTCAAATCTTGCAAGTCTTTTCTTGCCTTCGGCCCATCCTTGGTCTTATCCGGCATGTTCATCAGTGTTACGAGCAAGCTCTCAAGGACATTCTTACAGATATGCATTTGATCAAGGCAATGAGGTGTATCGAGTTTGTGCCAGTACTCCAAGTCCCAGAACACAGACCTCGTCTTCCATACCTTCAACAGCGGCTCCGGCGCCTTTCTGATCGTCTTTCCCGGCGTGGGGCACTCCTTCCAGTTTTTCAACAGCTCATCGATTTTGTGTCGACTACAAGGTCTGGGTTTGATCAGACCGAGTTCATCTCCATGGGGTTGTGGTGTTCTTTTTGTCCAGAAGAAGGATGGCACGGACCGACTTTGTGTCGACTACCGTCCATTGAACAAAAAGACAATCAAGAACAAGTATCCACTTCCCAACATCAATGAGCTATTCGAGCAACTCAAAGGTGCTAAAGTATTCTCCAAGCTTGACCTTTGAATGGGTTATCATCAGATTCACATTCGTGAAGAAGATATTCCCAAGACAGCATTCATAACAAGCTTTGGTTCTTATGAATATAGTGTCATGTCTTTCGGCCTTGTCAATGCCCCTATACCAATGAACTCGTCCTGGTGTATCTCGATGATATCTTGGTCTTCTCCAAGAATAAGAAGGATCATGCCAAACATTTGCAATTGGTGCTCGACAAGCTCAGAGAGTATCAATTCTATGCGAAGTTTTCCAAATGTGAGTTTTGGCTTGATGAAGTTCTTTACCTTGGTCATATCATCTCCGCCAAGGGCATCGCTGTTAATCCCGAGAAGGTTTCTGCAATTGTGAATTGGGAACCTCCTCAGAATGTCAAGCAGCTTCGCAGTTTTCTTGGTCTTGCAAGATATTGCCGAAGATTCGTCGAGAATTTCCCTAAGATTGCAATGCCTCTTTCCAACCTCCTCCAGAAGCATGTGAAGTATGACTGGACTACTGAGTGTGACGTTGCTTTCAACACTCTCAAAGAGAAACTTGTCACAGCTCCTGTCTTAACTCCTCTTGACGAATCCAAGCCATTTGAAGTTTTCTGTGATGCTTCTCTTCAAGGTCTCGGTGCTGTGTTAATGCAAGAGAAGAAAGTTGTGGCCTATACCTCTCGTCAGTTGAAGCCCAATGAAAAGAACTACCCCACTCACGATCTTGAGTTGGCGGCAGTTGTCCATGCATTAATAACATGGAGACATCTCTTGTTGGGAAGAAAAGTGGACATATTCACCGATCACAAGAGTCTCAAGTACATCTTCACTCAGCCCAACCTCAACCTCAGGAAAACTCGATGGGTCGAAATGATTCAAGAGTACAATCCGAGTATTTAATATACTTCAGGCAAAGCCAATGTCATTGCAGATGCTTTGAGCAGGAAGGCTTATTGCAACAGCTTAATTCTCAAGCCATTCCAACCGGACCTTTGTGAAGCTTCCTGCAAGCTGAATCTCCAAGTTGTTCCTCAATGCTTTCTTGCCAACCACGTAGTATCTCCTACTTTGGAAGATCAAATTCGTGAGGCACAACTCCTGGATACCATGGTGAAGAAGGTGAAACGTGGTATCGACAAGGGTCTTTCCAAATACAAGTGCTATCGCATTGATGACAGAGACACTTTATTCTTTGAGGACCGGATTGTGGTTCCTAAAGGTGATCTAAGGAAAGTCATTATCAACGAGGCACACAATTCTCTTCTTTCCATTCATCCTGGAAGTACGAAGATGTACCATGACCTCAAGCAGTCGTATTGGTGGACTCGAATGAAGCGAGAAATCGTGCAATTCGTGAATGAATGTGATGTCTGTCGAAGGGTGAAAGCAGAACACCAACGACCAGCTGGTCTCCACCAACCTCTTGCTATCCCGGAATGGAAGTTTGATCATATCGAAATGGACTTCGTGACTGGATTTCCAAAGTCCAAGCGTGGAAATGATGCTATCTTCGTTGTCATTGACAAGCTTTCTAAAGTGGCTCATTTCCTTCCAATCAAAGAATCTATCACAGCAGCTCAGTTGGCAGAGCTATACACCTCCAGGATTGTCTCCTTGCACGGTATTCCACAATTGATTTCTTCATATCGTGGAAGCATCTCCACTTCTATGTTCTGGGACTCCTTCTAGAAGGCCATGGGCACCAACATTCGCTTCAGCACAGCTTTCCATCCTCAAACTAGTGGCCAAGTCGAGCGAGTCAATCAAATCCTTGAAGATATGCTCAGGGCTTGTGTCATCTCTTTTGGTATGAAGTGGGAAGATTGCCTCCCATATGCCGAGTTCTCCTACAACAACAACTTCCAAGCGAGTTCGGGCAAGGCCCCATTCGAGATTCTCTATGGCAGAAAGTGTCGTACTCCTCTCAATTGGTCAGAGACTGGTGAACGCCAACTTCTTGGCAATGACTTAATCACAGAGGCTGAAGAAATGTGTAAAGTCATCCGTGAAAATATCAAAGCCGCGCAATCGCGCCAGAAGAGTTACTATGATAGTAAGCACCGTGATTTGGCTTTCGAGATCGGAGACCATGTCTACCTCCGCGTCTATCGAATGAAAGGCACTCGTCGCTTCGGTATCAAAGGGAAGCTTGCCCCTAGATACGTGGATCCTTTCAAAATCATTGGCAAAAGAGGCGACCTCGCCTAGCAACTTGAGCTTCCCTCCAACTTCGCGAACGTGCACGATGTGTTCCATGTGTCACAGCTCCGCAAGTGCTTCAAGACTCCTGAGCGCACCCTCAACTTCGAAGAGATTGACCTCCAAGAAGATCTGTCTTATCATGAGCACCCCGTTGCTATTCTTGAAGAAACTGAGCTCAAGACTCGCAACAAGTCTATCAAATTCCTGAAAGTGAAGTGGTCGCACCATTCCGACCGAGAAGCCACCTGGGAACGCGAGGACCACCTTCGTTCTGAATATCCGTAGTTCTTTCAGTCCTAGATCTCGGGACGAGATCCTCTCGTAGTGGTGGAGTGTTGTAACACCCCGGATGTAACATTCCATATTTGTAACTCCAACTCTTGCCATTTTCGGCTATGTGTTATGATATTCCCTCCGTGGTTGGGTTTTGTTTTTCGTTTTGCATTTTTTCATGTCATGCGTCTCATATCATGTCATCATGCACATCTCTTTTGCATACGTGTTCGTCTCATGCATCCGAGCATTTTCCCCGTTGTCCGTTTTGCAATCCGGCACTCCCACATGCACCGGCGCACCCCTCTTGCCTCTTTTCATGAGCGGGTGTTAAACGTCCTCGGAATGGACCGAGGTTTGTCAAGTGGCCTTGGTATACCACCGGTAGACCACCTGTCAAGTTTCGTTCCATTTGGAGGTCGTTTGATGCTCCAACGGTTAACCGGGTGACCGCAAAGTCCTTTTGTGTGTTGCAGCAAAACCCCCCTCCAAACAGCCCAATAACCCCTCTAAGTCACCTCCATGCTCTTGGTCCTTCGATCACGATCGTGTGGGCGAAAACCGCACTCCATTTGTAGTCTCCTAGCTCCCTCTACCTATAAATATGTGCATCTCCCCCGAATTCCGGGTCCAAACCCTAGGAGTAAATTGTATAGAAGTACCACAATTGGGGCATTGGAAGCAGATTGGTACCAAGATTGGTAATTTTTACGTGTCAGTACCAACTTTGGGGCGAGGCGTTGCAAAAGAGGCTAAAACAGTTGTTTATACGTATTGACACGGAAACTGACCGGTTGGGCCCGCCTGTCGGGTGCTGACATGGCATGTTTTTTGCAAAAAACTCCCTGGAATCTACTCTCTCTCCCCCGAACGCTCTCCCCCTCCTCTGTCTCGATCTCCTCAGAGGCGGCGGGGAGGAGGAGGAGCCGTCGGCGGCGTCGAAGAAGCCGTCGTCCTCACCAAATTCGTGAGGCAGCGGGGAGGAGGAGGAGCCGGCGGCGGCGTCGTAGAAGCTGTCGTCGTCCTCGGCGTTGACGGCGCAGGGGAGCGGGGCCCGAGCCTGCGTGGGCTGGGGGCGGGCCTTGGGCCTGTCGACGGAGAGGGAGTCGAGCGGGTGGTGAGGTCGTCGAGGATGTCGCGGATGCTGTCCTCGTCCTTGGCGTCGGGGGAGGAGGAGAGCTTGCAGAGGCGACGGCGGCCGGCGAGCTTGACCTTGCGGTTGTGGCGCTCGTCCGCGTGCGGTTGCGGCGGCGGGGGGCTAGGGTTTTGGGTGGACGGCGGGGGGCGGGGGCGGCTCTGGGTGAAGCGGGGAGGAGGAGGAGCCGGCGGCGGCGTCGTAGAAGCCGTCATCCTCGGTGTCACCTCTGCCTTAACCGATCTGAGGAGATCGAGACAGAGGAGGGGAGAGCGTTCGGGGGTGAGAGAGGAGATTCCAGGGAGTTTTTTGCAAAAAACATGCCATGCCAGCACCCGACAGGCGGGCCCAACCGGTCAGTTTCCGTGTCAATACGTATAAACAGCTGTTTTAGCCTCTTTTGCAATGCCTCGCCCCAAAGTTGGTACTGACACGTAAAAATTACCAATCTTGGTACCAATCTGCTTCCAATGCCCCAATTGTGGTACTTCTATGCAATTTACTCAAACCCTAGCCACCGCTCCCTCCGCGCGCTGAATACGTCCGCCCGGCGCCGGATGAAACGCGCCGCCGCCCCGAATCAGTGGCAAGGCGCCACGTGGCCGCGCCGCCGCCCCACCGCCCGCGGCCCGGCGAGCCCGCGTCCGGCCCCCGCGGCCCGAGCCGCCGCCGCCCGCGCCCGCGTCCCCGCGCCACCTTCTCCCGCGTCCCGCGCCGCCGCCCTCGTCCTCCTGCTCGTCCGCCGGCGCCGCGTCCCGAGGCCGCCGTCGCCGACCTCGCCGTCGCTCCCACCGACCGCCGCCGCCGCCCCGACCGCGGGCCCGCTCGCGCGTCCTTCCCGCAGGGGCCGCGCTCACCCGCGCCCTGGGCTGTCGTCCTCGCCCGCCGGCGCCTCCTCTCCCCTCTCCGGCAAGAAATCCGGCGAGCCGCCCGCCTCGGCTTCCGTGCGGACCCCGATCTAGACGAAGGTAGACTTTCCCCCCCCCCTCTCGAAATTCCTCCAAGTCCCGAAGTTTTCATATTCTGGAGCCATGTTCATTGCATCATAACTCTTTGCTTACTGCTCCGTTTCGTGCGTGTAATATATCAAAATGTTCGTGTTGAGATGCTCTTCATTTTGTTCCATTCTGCCATGCTCGTTTGAGTCCATCTTGATGCCAAAATCTCTGGTGCAAGAGTGCTATATGATGTTTACTGCTGTTACTTATCAGATCTTGGTGATTTGTTATTTTTGTTGCAATTGATCTGCGCATCTTATGAGTATGAGCTCTACATGTGTTTTGATCTATGCCATGCCATCTTTACAGAGGTGTATGCCGTGTATTTTTGTGATCTATGTGGTGACTAGCACAAGCATGCAAACTAGGCTTCGTGATGTTTCTGTTTTCAGGGACTTAGGATTTCACTAAGTCTGTTTCTGCTGTTATTTTGTTGCTATGTATCCATGTGGCTACAGTGAGATCCCTGCTTATTTTGAGTATGTTTAGTAAGGATGTTTTGTAGATATAGTTGTTCTCTATCCATCCATGCCATGGTCACTACGGGACTTTTGTTCTATGCATTTAGTAGATACATGCCATGCCTTGTTTTGCTATGTTAAGTTCCTATAGCATGTTGGTTGCTTACTCTCAACATTGAGACCTGATGCTGTTTCAGCCATGTTCAGTATTTTCTACGCATCAAGTCTGTGAAACTGATATATTTTGCACTTTTACCATGTTTGTTTGAACCTGTTATGGTGTGATCTAGCCATAGCTCAGTGTTCATCTTTTATCAAGCATCTCCTGTAGATTACTGCCATATGCTTTGTTGCTATGTTGGAGTGTTGTAGCATAGTTACTTGTTGTATTCTAAGTGCTATCATGCTGTTAATCGCAGAATCGTGTCTTTCTTGTTTTGCTTGCCATTTGCAAACCGTGCATCCGTTTCCGGTGATCTTTATATCGATTTTGACCGAAATCATCTAATCTTTCCAGTGGCATACTTGGTTTGCGAAGTTACTGCCTTGTTCATCCTTTTTCTTCCGGAGCACGCATACGCATCGCATATCATATCTCGCATATCATGCATGTATTGCATCGTGTTGTTTGTGCATTTCCCGTGATTGATTGTGGTTCCATTGCTTGTGTTCTTGCTGTGGGTAGAGCCGGGAGACGAGTTCGTGAACGAGGAACCTGTTGAGTACGCTTACGAGGATCAAGCTTTCGACAACTCTAAGAACCTTGCAGGCAAGATGACCATACCCTCGAAATCACTTCTATCTTTGCTTTGCTAGTTGTTCGTTCTATTCCTATGTTGCGCTACCTACCACTTGCTATATCATGCCTCCCATATTGCCATGTCAAGCCTCTAACCATCCTTTCCTAGCAAACCATTGTTTGGCTAAGTTACCGCTTTTGCTCAGCCCTTCTTATAGCGTTGCTAGTTGCAGATGAAGTTGAAGTTGGTTCCATGCTGGGACATGGATATTTTGGAATATCACAATATCTCTTATTTCATTAATGCATCTATATATTTGGTAAAGGGTGAAAGACTCGGCCTTATGCCTGGTGTTTTGTTCCACTCTTGCCGCCCTAGTTTCCGTCATACCGGTATTATGTTCCTTGAGTTTGCGTTCCTTACGCGGTTGGGTGATTTTTCGGACCCCCTTGACAGTTCGCCTTGAATAAAACTCCTCCAGCAAGGCCCAACCTTGGTTTTACCATTTGCCACCTAAGCCTTTTTCCCTTGGGTTTTTCGCGAGCCCGAGGGTCATCTTTATTTAAACCCCTGGACCAGTGCTCCTTCGAGTGCTGGCCCAAACTGGGCGATGTCCAGCGCCCCCGGGGCAACCAGGGTCTATGCCAACTCGACGTCTTGCCTATCCGGTGTGCCTTGAGAACGAGATATGTGCAGCTCCTATCGGGATTTGTCGGCACATTCGGGTGGCTTTGCTGGTCTTGTTTTACCATTGTTGAAATGGCTTGTAAACCGGGATTCTGAGACTGATCGGGACTTCCTGGGAGAAGGTTTATCCTTCGTTGACCGTGAGAGCTTATAATGGGCTAAGTTGGGACACCCCTGCAGGGTATTATCTTTTGAAAGCCGTGCCCGCGGTTATGAGGCAGATGAGAATTTGTTAATGTCCGGTTGTAGAGAACTTGTCACTTGACTTAATTAAAATACATCAACCGTGTGCGTAGCCGTGATGGTCTCTTCACGGCGGATTTCGGGAAGTGTTGAGGATATAAACCTTAGAGTCACCCGCCCGGAGGGGCCGGGTTACTCATAATGGTCATCACCTGAAGCCCGGCGCCAAGCTTGAAGACTGTTGGCCAAAGATGGGCTTAAGACCCAGAGATGGCTTAAGGCCCATAGTTACAACCACCATTGTGATAGAACTTGTAGTGTAGGGCAAGAATAGTTGAGGGTCCGAGCCGGACACTCTTATGAGCCGGCCAGGACTCTGATGGCCACTGAGCGTCAGCCTCTCTATATGAAGGGACGACCCGGCGGCGGTTTAGGGACAGAAAAAAGATCTCGACAAGAGCCAGGCATAGCAGTTAAGCTCCCTGGTCATCGAAACCCTAATCAATACCACCTCAACTGGACGTAGGCTTTTACCTTCACCGTAAGGGGCCGAACCAGTATAACCCTCGTGTTCCTTGTCCCGTTAACCCCTTCAAGCTTCCTAGCTGCGATGCCTCCACGACTAAGTCCTAGCTCGAGGACATCTGCCGTGACAATTCCACGACAGTTGGCGCCCACCGTGGGGCCAGCGCACGGTTGATTTGAGTTCTTGAAGGGCAGCTTCGAAGGGCTCAAGGGATACGCTGTGGGCCGGATGACCAAGAGTCATCGCGGCAAGCTCTACATCGACGATGCAAACTGGGGCCCCGACGCCGGCTCAATTGAGTATGGGTACCGGGTCCCCTTCGGTGGAATTCATGTCTTCATTGGCAAGATTGGTGAGCCGGGCCCTAAGCCGGATCTCTGCGCCGATCTCATCGAGACGGCTCAGCGCGCACGACCAGCCCGAGCCCTACCTGCCTTGAAGCATGCTTTTTAGGGATGTATCCATGAAGGACTCTCTGTAGGGTATGGATCTAGTGATGAGACGGCCGCTGGCTCTGACGGCGAGTCGTCCACAGATGAGTCAAACTCGTTGTATCAACTTCAAGATGGCAGGCTCATGGGTGGTTCCGATGGTGACAGTATTCCGGACCCGTTTCAGCCGCAGAGCCGGGTTGGAATCTTCATGGCCGGTGCACAGCCTGTTCAGAACCCTGCCGCTGGGTCAGGAAACCCGGTGCCCTCGCCGGCTCAGGTACTGATGGATCTCACGGACAAAATGACGGCCCTGTTAACCGCCACGGTTGACCCGGCGGATCAAGCTCAGCATGACGCGGAGGTGGCGCAGTTAAAGCTGGATCTAGTAAAAGCCAAGGAGGACCTGGCGGCGGAAGGGATCAGGATGGCTGCGGAGAGGGCGGCTCTCGACGCCCAGACTCAGCTGATTCAGGCGCAGTCCTTCCGGCTCACGATGGATCAAAACGCGTCCAATGAGATCATGAGAAGGAGGCATCAAAAGGCCCAATCTCGACTCCCTCCAGTCTATGATCCTCAAAACCTCTTCAACACGCCAGGTGCAGGGTCTAGTAACCCGCCAGGGATCATAGTGCCCGGGTCTGGGACCCCTGTTCAGCAACAAGTGATGGGGCCTCCCTGGGTGAACCCTGCCCCGCCTCAGTATGTGCCAATACCACCGGGTCATTATGCTAACCCGCTGGAGAACATGGTCGCCGCAGCAGCGCGGCTGGCGGCTCTCCCAATTGACGGCGACTCTCCAACGGCTGTTGAAACCCGCCGGGTCAGAGAACTCCTTCAGACAGCGCTGGCGCAGCAGGAGGCATACTCGTACAGCCGGGACAGGATCCACTCAACCCCTCGTCCAGGCCGGAGCCTGAGTTATAGCAGGCACATGGTCTCAGCAACTAGCTCAAGTAATGTCCGACGCCATGACCCGCCCCCTGGCCATGGCCCGGCTCATAACGGAGCCTTTCACGCAACAGACCAAGACAGAGCGCGGCAAGAGGCGGAGCAGGTGCCTTAGTTGACGGCTTACCAAACACCCCCGGTTTATTCGACGACTTCCATCGACGTGGGTATCCCTACGAGGACTGGAGGTGTCCCCTGTTTAGTGCCAGCTCTCCGTAATGAACGTCTACCCAAGGACTTCAAAGGGCCTAGGAAAGTGCCAAATTACACGGCCGACTTACAACCCGGAGCCTGGATCGAGAGTTACGAGATGGCCATGGAATTGCTGGAGATCGGTGAAGCAGCGATGGCCAAGTACTTCACCATGATATTAGATGGGACTGCCCGCACGTGGTTGAAAGGGCTACCACCGAACTCCATCGGGTCTTGGGCTGAGCTGAAAGCCCGGTTCATCCAAAACTTCAAAGACACCTGTAGACAGTCTATGTCAATTGTGGATTTGACTAACTGTAAACAGCAGGAGGGTGAGTCTACGACACATTGGGTTCGCCGGGTCAAAGAGATCATACATTCATTTGATAAGATGGATGCCGGCTCTGCAGTCTTAATGTTGGAACAGAATTGTCGTTTCCTGCCCCTGAAGATGAAACTCGGGCGGCTTAAGCGCGACTGCAATGATATGGGTACGCTGATGGCGGCTCTCGTCAAGTACGCCGATTCTGATAGTACCAAGGACCCCACTTCAGATGATGAAAGGACAGGGAAGGGAAAGAAGAACGGCAATGTCAAGGGTCCTCAGCATAACCCGGGGAACCAAGGAGGTGGCAAGCGTAAGGCCGACGGCAGCCTGGAGTTCGTGGCCAACGCCAGCTCACAGGGTAATAACCAGCGACGCAAGGGGAGACCACCTCCCCGAGCCAGCGGGCCAGGCCCGACGCTGGAGCAGCTGTTGAATGAGCCCTGTCCAAGGCACGGTTCTAGGGAGAAGCCAGCTACTCATTTATGGAAGGATTGCACGATCATGAAGGCCTTTAAGAATTCCAATGCCTTTAATGGCAACAATGGCCCGGGCGGCGACTCAGGCGCTGGCGGTTTTTATGGCCCGGGAGGCGGCTCAAATTCTAATCCTCAGAACGGTTAAGGGGGCTTTAATCAGCAGTCTGGCCAGGGTCATCAACAGCAGCAGGGGGTTATCAGACCAATCCAGAGCAGCTTAACGGTGGACAGTATCACGTATTTACCACCAGCCTGTGTAAGCGAGATCAGAAGCTTCATAAGAGCGCTGTGAATGCTGTTGAGCCGGCGGTTCCACGCTATTTAAGATGGTCTGAGCAGCCTATCGTGTGGAGTAGGGAGGATCACCCTCCCCGGGTTGATAATCAGGGTCACTTGGCCTTGGTGGTGGCTCCTCAGGTGGAGGATATAAGTTCAGTAAGGTGCTCATGGACGGAGGCAGCAGCATCAACATCCTCTATTATGAGACTTTCCGTCGTATGGGGTTGATTGATAAGAACCTCATCCAGTCAAACACTATTTTCCATGGTGTGGTGCCTGGTAAGTCGGCTTATCCAGTTGGCAAGATCGAGTTGGACGTGGCCTTTGGAGATGAGTACAACTACAGGCTGGAAAAATTGACCTTTGAGGTGGTCAAGATAAGAAGTCCGTATCATGCCATATTTGGGCGGCCGGCTTACGCCAAGTTCACGGCACGGCCGTGTTACTTGTATTTACAGCTCAAGATGCCGGGTTACAATGGGACCATTATGGTTCACGGCAGCTGGAAGGTGGCCTTGGAGTGTGAGGAAGGTGATGCAGCCTATGCAGAATCTGTTTGCGCAACAGAGGAGTTGAAATTTTACAAGGACAATGTTGACCCAACAGATATGACCTCTCTGAAAAAGCCAACTACGGAGCATGAGCCGGCAATGAAATTTAAGTCGGCTGATGAGACTAAACTTGTTGATTTCGTCCCAGGTGATTCATCTCAGCAGTTTAGCATCAGTGCCAATCTGGATCCAAAATAGGAAAGCGCGCTCATCGAGTTCATCCGTGAGAATAGGGACATTTTTGCATGGAAACCTTCTGACATGCCAGGTGTACCTAGAGAACTCGCTGAGCACACTCTCAATGTTGATCCGAAGTTTAAGCCGGTCAGGCAATTCCTTCGGCGGTTGAATGAAGAGAGGCGGAAAGCCATTGGCGAAGAGGTGGCCCGGCTCTTGGCGGCCGGGTTTATTGTTGAAGTCTTTCACCCGGAGTGGTTAGCTAACCCGGTGCTCGTGCTCAAGAAGAATGGCACCTGGCGGATGTGTGTGGACTACACGGACTTAAACAAGGCATGTCCAGCTGATCCTTTTGCTCTTCCCCGTATTGATCAAATCATTGATGCTACGGCGGGTTGCGAGCGCTTAAGTTTCTTGGATGCTTATTCTGGATACCATCAGATTAAAATGGCAGTTAAGGACCAGGAGAAGACGGTGTTCATCACTCCCTTTGGAGCCTTCTGCTATGTGTCTATGCCTTTTGGACTCAAAAGTGCACAGGCGACTTATCAGTGTTGCGTGCAGAACTGTCTCCATAACCAGATTGGGCGCAATGTTCATGCTTATGTGGATGATATTGTGGTTAAGTCCAGGGAAGACAAAACCTTGATAGATGATCTGAGGGAAACCATTGATAATCTCCGGGTCTACAAGATGATGCTTAACCCGGCCAAGTGTGTTTTTGGTGTTCCTGCAGGCAAGCTCTTGGGTTTCTTGGTTTCTAACAGAGGTATTGAAGCTAACCCAGAGAAGATCAAGGCAATCACCTCTCTGGCTAAGCCGGCATGTATAAACGACGTCCAGTGCCTGGCGGGTCGTATCGCTGCTTTAAGCCGGTTTATAAGCCGCTTGGGTGAGAAGGCCATGCCATTGTACCAGTTGATGAAGAAAACTGATAACTTTGTCTGGAATGATGTTGCTAATACTGCTTTTGAGGATTTGAAGAGACAGCTGGCCGAGCCCCCGGTCCTTGCTGCTCCGGTTGACAAGGAGCCTTTATTGCTGTATGTAGCTGCTAACACACGGGCCGTCAGTGTGGCTGTGGTGGTGGAACGCAAGGAAGAGGGCAAGGAGCATCCGGTTCAACGGTCGGTTTATTACATCAGTGAAGTGCTCATCGAGTCCAAACAGCGGTATCCACATTGGCAGAAGCTTGTTTATGGCGTGTTCATGGCAAGCCGGAAGCTTAAGCATTACTTCCAAGGTCACCCTATCACTGTGGTTAGTTCTGATCCCCTTGGAGATATCATCCAAAACAGAGAAGCTACAGGAAGAGTGGCTAAGTGGGCTATAGAGCTCGGGCCTCATGGTTGGAAGTATGTACCACGCACTGCTGTTAAATCTCAAGCCTTGGTGGATTTCATCAACGATTGGACAGAGCTACAAGTGCCCGAAGAAAAGCCGGATAACACATATTGGACTATTCACTCTGATGGGTCCAGGCAATTGGAGGGCTCGGGGGCTGGAGTTGTATTGGCTTCCCCTAAAGGTGAGAAGTTCCATTACGTGCTACGGTTGATGTTTCCTTGCACTAACAATGCGGCTGAGTACGAGGCCTTGCTCCATGGTCTTCGGATGTCTAAGGAGATGAGCTTGAGCCGGGTAAGGTGCTTCGGCGACTCAAACTTGGTGGCTCAACAAGTATCAGGCAAGTGGGACTCCAAGGACCCTCTCATGGCGGCTTATCGCCGTGAAGTTGATGCCATTGCGGGCACTTTCAGGGTTACCAAGTAGAGCATATCGATCGCAGGAAGAACGAGGCGGCTGATGCTTTAAGCCGGTTGGGCTCTCAGCGAAAACTAGTGCCGCCTAATACTTTCCTGGGCGTCTTGCATAACCCTTCTGTTAAGTTTCCTACAGAAGAAGACTTGGTTGTCCCTGACCCGGAGGCACAATTGGTGGCGGCTATCCACGTCATCCCGGACTGGACAGTGCCCTATCTGGCTTACATGACCCGGGGAGATTTGCCTGAGGATGAAAATTTGGCCAGACAGATAACCCGGCGGTCTAAGTCGATGGTTGTTATCAATGGTGAGCTGCATCGCCGCAGTGTTACAGGAGCGTTCCAGCGCTGTGTCTCCCCTGAGGAAGGTCAAGAAATCTTGCGTGAGATTCACGAAGGGGATTGTGGCCATCATGCCGGCTCAAAATCCCTTGTGGCCAAAGCTTTTCGTCATGGCTTTTATTTGCTGACGGCTCATGCTGATGCGGAGGACTTGGTCAGTAAATGTGATGGTTGCCAAAGGTTCTCACGACAGGCTCATGTGTCGGCTCAGGAGCTGAGGATGATAACAATCACTTGGCCGTTTGCAATCTGGGGGCTTGATATGGTTGGGCCTTTTAAAGGTCCAAGGACAAGAAGACCCACCTTTTGGTGGCAGTTGACAAATTCACAAAGTGGGGTGAGGCAGAGCCAGTTAGCAAGTGTGACGCAGCCACAGCGGTCCAGTTCATGAAAAGGGTGATATTTCGCTTTGGTTTTCCACACAGCATTATAACTGACAATGGTACCAATCTGTCCAAGGGTGCCATGGAGGAGTTTTGTCAACGAGAGCATATTCAACTTGATGTTTCATCAGTGGCTCACCCTCAATCCTATGGTCAAGCTGAGAGAGCTAATCAGGAGATTCTAAAAGGCATCAAGCCCCGGCTTTTGGTCCCTTTGCAACGGACGCCGGGTTGTTGGGTGGAGGAGTGACCCTCTGTGTTATGGAGCATCAATACCACTCCTAACAGGTCTACGGGTTTCACGCCTTTCTTCATGGTTTATGGAGCGGAAGCAATCCTCCCCAGTGACATCCGTCATGACTCGCCTCGAGTGGCGGCTTATGTTGAGGCGGATAATGAACAGGCGCGCCAGGATGCTCTTGACTTGTTGGACGAACAGGGGGATGTGGCAGCAGCTCGCTCAGCAATTTACAAACAAGACCTGCGCCGTTATCACAGTCGCCGGGTTAAGTCCCGGGTCTTCCAGGAAGGTGATCTAGTGCTCCGGCTCATCCAATATCAAACAGATGCACACAAATTATCCCCGCCTTGGGAAGGGCCCTTTGTGGTTAGCAAGAACTTGTACAACGGGTCATACTACCTTATCAATGTTTGAGAGCATAAAGATTCACGTAAGTCGGAGGAAGAGACCCGTCGGCCGTGGAACATAGCTCAGCTTCGGCCTTATTACACTTGAGCCGCCGGCTCTCATGATGTACATATTTCTATAAGCCATGTATATATTATGATAAGCAATAAAGTAGGACCTCTGTCCTTTTTCTCCTCGAAAGGTGAACGTGTTGTTTCCATTACAAGATCACATGATAACTTGAAGGAGGATCCGGCTTATGATCGCATTCGAATCTAGCCGTACGCAGTATAGTCACTTGGGGGCTTCCTGTTCAAACATAGGTCGTATTCGAACCAAAGAGAACATAGCTGTTGATACCCATTTGATTGGCAAAGTGCCGAGCTCATTGGGGAGTTCTCTTTGATCATATTTGAATCATAGCTCAACCCCCTTTGCTAACCGACGTGGATCGTATTCGAATCAGCGTCGTTAAAAAACTTTTAAGGTCATTTGGGGGCTTCCTGTTCAAACATGGGTCGTATTCGAACCAAAGAGAACATAGCGGTCGGTACCCTCTTGATCGGCATTGCCAAACCCACTGGGGGCTATATGATCGCATTCGAATCTTAGCTTAACCCCTTTGGGACAGGTCTCTGGTCGTATTCGAACCGGAGGCCCCTGAGTTTTGTTTTTCTGATTTACAGCAAGTTCTTCTGATTGTTTCAATAGTATGCACGGCGGTTCTCATTCTGCCGGCTTAACTTTGATTCACAGTGATAATCACACAATCAGCATTATCAAGACTGGTAAACCGGAGTTGAGGTACCAACCTTATTATCCGGGTTATATAAACCGGAAGTGTACTTGAAGGCCTGTAAGTGTGTTATTACGATTATATCAAGGACATAATTGAGGACCAGTCTCTCAACTTAGATTTATATTCCGGATTATATGTGTCAGACTATGATTCTCAGTGCGGCAAGCCGCCTAGAGACTTGTGATTTATTCTTCTATGCAGGATAGTTAAAGACAACTATTTGAGCTTAAGGAAGATGAAGGATCCATTATGACCCGGAGGAACATAAGGCAGCAACTTCAATGGAATTAAGCATTCAGCATGTGCACGATGGCATGACAAAGTTTAAATGTTGGTCCTATTCTATTACAAGACTCCCCGAGTCCAAAAGGGTGAAGCATTGTTTGAACAAGCCGCCTTAAAAAGTCAAGATGCCTGCCGGGTCAAAGCTTCCGGCTCATCCCTCTCTGCTCCTCCGGCTGTTCCCATGACCTGGAAGGTTGACGATTTCCAGTCAATGCCGCTCAAAGCTTCGAATTGAGCCTCCTTGTCAATTAACCTGGCCGGGTTAATATCTGGGGCAAAAGTGTGCTTACGAGTCGGCGGGACTAAGCTGATGGCTTCATAACGCGGAGTGGGGATCCTCTGATTCTCTGCATCGTAGCCCGGCTGGTACTTGGTCAGATCAGTATCATTCCCAATTAGGGTGGCCACCGGGCGCACGATCTTCACACAGGCAGCAAAGTCCTTTTGGTCGAAAGGGGTGTCGTCTTCCTTCAAGCTGGGATAACCAAGTGCAATGTCCGCCGGGTCTAGCTCTGGAAGGAAAGCCTTGGCCCGGCTCAGAGCAGCTATGGATCCGGCTCTTGCAGAAGCCCGTCGCAGCTCTTGAACACGCTGAGGAAGAACGGCCAGCCGGCGACGTACTTCCGCCAGGTGAGTTGGCACCTCATTGGATAGGGCCACCACGGCCAAGGCGCGCTGTGACCCGGTGTAGAGTTGTTCCACCAGAGTGTACACGGCCTTCAACTTGGTCAGCACACTTTGGTTGAGGTTGACGCTTCTTGGACCTGTTTAAACAGAGTAAGATAAGCCACTGGCAATGATGGGAGTTACGAGATATAAAAGATTATAAACTTGATGAAAGCCGATGGAATAACTTACCGAAGATTGCGGCGACCATCTGTGACACGTGGCGCTTTAAGCCGGAGAGTTCGGCGGTTCTCTCTGACAGAGCCTTCTCCGCCTGTTCGGCCCGGCTTACAAGAGCAGCCTTCTCTTCGGCCCAAGTCTTCCTTTCAGCTTCAAAGTTCTTCTTCAGCTTCTCTTGAGCAGCAATACTGGACTCAAATTTGGCGTTGGCCTTCCGGGTCTCAGTTTCCTGCGTCCTCAAGCGGGTCTTCAGATCAGAGATGTCAGCCTCAAGCTTCTTGCAAGCAGCCTGCACAATTTCCGGGTTATAACATGAACAGTTACTATGCAAATTTAAAGTCCCAAGCGCTTTCCAAGCAAAGACACTTGGCACTTGGGGCCTAATGCATGTTGAAAGTCTCTATCTACAAATTACCGGTTCATGGAAGTAAGCCGGAAGTTAAGTCTACAACATATTCTGTCATAAGTAGTAGACTTGGGGGCTAGAGTATGGTAAAGAGGATTATGTAGTAAGCAGTAGAGTGGTACCTCAGACTTCTGCTATATCTGCTTCATCATGTCGATCTCCAAGTCCCGGCTGCTGTGCACTTGATTGACATAGCCGGAGATGATCTCTCCAATGCTCAGGTTGGTGTAGTCGGTGATGTCCAGCTTGGCCTGGTGGCGCTCTGGCAACTCCTCCTTCGCAGAGCACTTAGCCAGCGCAGTGGGTCTCCCCGGCTCGACAACCTCCGTCCGGGTGATTACCACGTCCGGGTCATCGGCCGGCTGAGCCGGGCTGGAGATATCCGGGTTGGTGGAAGTCTCCATGGCCGGCTCATCAGTTGGAATGGTGGCGTCAGGAGCAGAAGCAGCCGGCGGCTGTTGAACTGAAACCTCCAGCTTAGGCAAGACTGTCTCTTCGGCCGGCTTATTCTTCTTTGCTCTTTTACTGAGCTTTGCTTGAGCACTGAAAGGACACAAGATTAGTACAAAAAAAGTATGAGTAAAGATAAGCACAACAAGAGAGGACCATCATTACCCGGGTACGGTCTTGAAAGCCGGAAGGTTCGATTGCATAGAGTCGCCAGAGGAGGGTGAAGTTTCCTGATAATTTGAATCGGAAGAATTGAGCGGTTGACGTATAACACCCGCCAAAGGATGAAAAGGATATAAGTTGGATATAACCTCGGTCCGGCGCTTCCTTGACGCCTCAGGTAAACCGGAGGAGAGATCAGCATCCTTGTTGGTCCGGGTGTGTCACCGGCTCTCATGAATCTGTTGCTTCAAAAGAAATTGAGGATCTTGATAAGCTAAAGGATGTGAAAATCTTACTTTCCAGGTTACTCTTTGGACTTTCAGCCTTGGCAAGGGCTCCGAGTCGGAGGAAAGTGTCATTACCTCTTCAATCACCGGGTTACTTGCTCCGGTGTCATCCTGTTGATGAACAGTATTGATAAGGTGGACAGAAATAAACAAGAAATACAACAAGAGCTTACAGGTTCAGGGGTTACCTCTGACTCGGAGCTGTCACTCAGTTGAAGCAGCTCTGAGGCAGTAGGCCTGCTTCCCTTCTTGCGAGGAGCGGCTCTCTTGGCGGCTTTCTTAGCCTTCCTGGCCTTCTTGGCCGCCTCATGATCATACTTGACCTTCCAGAATTTATCATCAGCCTGAAAAATACAATGACGATTTCTTATGGTTCGGATGAAAATTATCTAAAAGAGAAAATAACATGTTTAGATCAGCGGCTTACAGCTGGAGCCGGGTTGGTCTTGCAGAAGGGGCTTAAGCCGGTCCTCCCAGTCTGCCAAGCTCTCATTCAAGAGGGCCTTGGTCATGTCTTCAGCAACATCTTCAGGAAGATCGTTGCGGCTGTGTCGCAGGGGGTCATCTTTCCGGCCTGTGTATTCACACATTAAGCCGGGGCGGCGGCTCAAGGGGATCACCCGCCACGATCTCCAGACCTGGACCAGATCAATGCCATTGAGGCCATTTCCCAGGAGAGCGTTGATTTTGTTGATGGTGGGGATCAGAGGTTGGCGCTTCGCCTGAGATAGCTTGTCTGACAGAGGGTGAGTTGGTTCTAGACGCGAGGGACGAAAGCCGGGCAGTGGGCTCTCGTCAGCCGGCGACGTGTCCTGGCAGTAGAACCACGTCTGGTTCCAGTCCTTTGGGTGGCTTGGCAGCTCGGCGTAAGGAAAAAGGCAGTCTCTCCGTCGCTGAATGGAGATTCCACCAAGTTCCAAGCTTGGCCCGTTGGCGCACTCGTTCTGGCGGTTCAGATAAAAGAGCTCTCTGAAGAGCAGCAGGCTGGGCTCTTCTCCAAGGTAGACCTCGCAGAATACTTGGAAGTTGCATATATTGGACAACGAATTGGGTCCTATGTCTTGTGGCCGCAGGTCAAAGAAATTCAGCACATCTCTAAAAAACTTTGAGCCGGGCGGTGCCAAGCCTCGGCTCATGTGATCCGCAAATATTACCACCTCCCCGTCCCTTGGCTGTGGTCTCTCCTCTGACGGGTCAGGGGCGCGGTAAGACATGACGTCTTTATTGGGCAGGTAACCCGACTTCACAAAATCCACTAAGGTCTCGTCGGTGACGTTGGACCTCATCCAATTGCATGTGATGGGTGCTTTGGGAGCTTTGGGAGGCATGGTGAAAGTTGGAAGCCTATGATAAAAGGAAATGTCTGGTTAATTATAAGCGGGAGGAAATTTACAGTTCAATGTTTAAAGTGGCGGCTTATGGAGGGGCCTAATGACATATAGTGTCGAGGATATATCCCGCGGTATGACCCGGCCGGAATTGGCGACTCACTGGTGACCCGCCCGGAGCTTGGCGATTCACAGATAACCTGCCCGATCTTGGCGACTCATTAGTAACCCGGCGGGCGGGTCAGATGGACAACAAGGCTCAAAGCCCAGAAGGCCGGCTCATGTTATGATGGGCCGGATTAAGAGGAAAGGGATGATGAATATTTCCTTTGCAAGGAAACAAGACCCGGACTTGTAATTAACTTGTAAGAGAAGATAGACTAGTCCTAGTCCTACTAGGACTCCACATGTAACCCGCCCCTCTAACTTATATAAGGAGGGGCAGGGGACCCCAAAGAAAAACAAGCAACAAGAAACAATCTCTAAGGCTAGACACAAAGAGCCGGCTTACCGGCGACTCTCTCATGAGCATAATGAGACCTAGCCACAAACAGCATGTAGGGTTATTACTGGATGATGTTTCCCGGGGCTCGAAGCTGTCTAAACCCTTGTCTTGTGCGATGAACTGCCCTGCGTCTCTCATCCCGATCAACCCCTCTCAAGCTACCACATAGATGCGCTGGCCTCGCGACTAAGTCCTGACACTAAGGACATCTGCCGTGACAATTCCACGACAGTTGGCGCCCACCGTGGGGCGGGGCGCACGGTGGTGTTGAGTTCTTGGAGGGATCTTTTTCTAGGGTTTCGAGAAGTTCGTGAATCTCTGGATGAAGAGAACCGGTTTGGAAGACGCGCAATTTGTGAGATTTGCGTTCAAGGAAATAATTAGGGTTACTGTGCGCACCGCCGCATCGCGTGTTCCGCCGAGTCCAAGACAAGGACTGCAACATAGATGATTTACCTACGGCGTTGCAAGTAATCAAGACAAACAGAAGCTCTGCTGCCCTCGCGTCCTATATGCAGTACTGGAGATAGATCTCGCCGGGAAAGCGCGCAAATCATCCGAGGCTACAGCCTAACCCACCGAGCCTTGCTACTATGCTTCCTGCTGGCTCGTTGCACCGCTGACTGCTGCTGCGCATATACCGGAGTGCGCTGCCGCCTCTTATGCGCTTCCACGCCGCGCAGCTCTGCTCGACCTGAGTCACCACGTGAATCGCCTGCCGCTGTCGCTCTTTGCTGGGTCGTCCGTGAGCTGCTGCGAGCAGTCGCCTCTGCTCCAAGCCGCCCATGCCTCTGTTAGGGCCGCCGCTTTATCGATTTATTTCTTCGGCAAGGGAGCTTTGACAGGATTTCACCGCCGGGTTACCACTGCTTCCATGAGCATGGCCAGCTTCGCGCTGCCTTGCGCCTCCTCATCTCGCCGCTATAAGCCGCTCTGCCTCACCTCCGTTTTAAGTTGCTACTGCGGGGTGGGCCACGAGCCGCCGTTTCCTCGGCGTCGCCGGTCCTCGTCCGCGGCCACGGCCCTGGACAGCCGCCTCCCCCTCCGGGTTGGGCCGGCCCTATCGCCACAACTTGCCATCGGATCAAGGGTGGCCCCGAATCACTTCAGTTCAGACAGAAAAGGACAAAAGTATTTCACAGAGAATCAAAGATAGCACGTCCATACTGCTGGTGCCGTCGTACATGATTTTGGATCTGCATACGGGTCATCTGTCTTCGTCCGAAGAAATCAGGTGATATCCGTCTAGTCTGTTTTAATAACGCATATTAATTTTTATGTAAACAATTACTCTGGCCTGTAATATCTTTACGCAGGACGACTATTAAAAAAAAGGAGTGGTGTTATACCACGGATGCATGTTCGGCTGTGCTGCGCGGCCTCACGGTCAGGCGTGTCGCAGTACACGGTCCGGTTTACATCAACACGCCCGCTGACTCGCCCATCCGCGCCAGCTTACAACGCCGTGGCCGACTTACTCGTCCGCACCGGCTTACAACGTCGCGGCCGACTTGCCCGCGTCCGTGCCGTTTTCAACACCACGGCCGACTCTTTCATCCGTGCCGGTTTACAATGCCGCGGCCGAATCTCCCGTCGGCACCGGCTTACAAACGTCGCGACCGACTCACCCGTCTGCACCGGTTTACCACGCCGCGGCCGGTTCACCCGTGAGCGACTTCAACTTGACCTAGCAATCATTAATTTCATGGCGGATTATTTCCGGCCTGGCACATCAGGTGATATCCATCTAAAATATGTTTTATTGATACATATTTTTTCTTTTTATCAAAGAGCAGTTTATCTTTGTCTTGGTCTGCAATATTGTTGATGCAGGACAATTGTTCACTATATCAAAACGATGTGGTTAACTCGCTCATCCGCACTGGCTTACAACGCCACGGCCGGCTCATCTGTCTATGCCGCCTCTGATGCTACGGTTGTCTTTACCGTCCGTCTCTCGCGGCCTGGTCTACATCAACCCGCCGGGCCGTATCTGTCTGCATGAGTTGTTATTGAATATGAGCAAGTCACTGCTTGGGAAGCCCAGTTTTCTTCCAACAAACTGGACGCAAATTATCATATATTATCAGCCGTCGTCTGCACTGGATGGTTCAATGGGCAGGTGCACGAGTCGCCGTCACTACAGTTTGGTTAAACTTCAAACAGCCAGTTGGAAGGAACCATTGGCCGAGTTGCTGACACGGCTCATACGGGATCATTTATAACCCGCCACAGTCACCTTAACCTTCTGTGGATGCACATCGTGTTATCAACACCAATGATATACAAGTTATGCCGGTTTATATCATGGTTAAATATGGAGAATCTCAAGCCAACTCCTCGAGTCATCTTGAGACTCGGGGGCTACAGTGACATGACTCGGGAACCCCGGGTCGTTGGAGGGAATGATAACCCGGTTCCGGAGGCTGCTACCATATTGATGAAACTTTAAAGGCCGTCAGAAAATTGCCGGTTCAAATAAAGATTCCGGTTTAAAATCCGGTTCAAGAGATATCTTTCTCCCGCAAAGTTTTGAAGCTCTAAAATCCGGTTCAATCGTCCGGCTCAAGGTAAATTTGTATCTTATAAAGCTTTGAAGCTCTTAATATCCGGTTTACAAATTTCTGGTTCAAAAAGAGGTTATCTCTCGCAAAGTTCGAGTTCTCAGTAAAAATTAAAGGGACCAAAGAGAGTCTGTTACAAAGCACAACTCAAATATAGGTACCCTGCTTTAATGACCATTGGGAGCTGATCGTATTTGAATTTAGCTTAACCCTTTTGGTGTGACCCTGATCGTATTCGAATCAGAGTCGTTAAATATTCTCATGATCACCAGGGGCTTCCTGTTCAAACATAGGTCGTATTCGAACCAAAGAGAACATAGCTGTCGATACCCTTTTGATCGGCACACTACCGAGCTCATTGGGGAGTTTCTTGGTCATATTTGAACCATAGCTCAACCCCCTTTGGGAACCGACGTGGATCGTATTCGAATCAGCGTCGTTAAACAACTCTCAAGGTCATTTGGGGTCTTCATGTTCAAACATAGGTCGTATTCGAACCAAAGAGAACATAGCTGTCGGTACCCTCTTGATCGGCAATGCCAAAGCCACTGGGGGCTATATGATCGTATTCGAATCTTAGCTTAACAACTTTGGGATGGTTTTCTGATCGTATTCGAATCAGAAGCCTCAAAATTTTCAAAGTCTCTTTTTGCAAACAATTTTTGGATTTTATTTGAAGCTCTTTTTTTCATATCTGAAGTGTATATGAGTGGTTGCTATTAAACCCGGCTTGATTTTCGATGATAAATCGCCAGCTTAGGACAATCATCATCTATGTGGAAGCATTGGCTTCTAAGGATCGGGTTATCACCCTTACTGCACAGGTCATGTAAACCGGCAGTACAAATTCAATATCACAGTGGTTATATGTGAGATATCATGACCCGCCCTGCGGTAAACCGCCAAGGGATCTTGTGATCTACTTGTGTGCAGGATAAGACTACATTTGGGTGGTTACCCGCCCTGGCTTTTAACGTTAAGTCGCCAGGGCATATGTTGTTTGAACTCTGTGCAGGATTTACAGGGCTATGACTTACATAAATGATTAAGTTCAAGCCCATCATCAAAGATTGAAATTGGTGTCTCAAAAGGGTTATCAATTCTTGGTTTTCTCAAAGGCTATAAGCCGCCGGGTTGTAAAAATTCAGGCTTACAATGGAGGCGTAATAAATCGCCATCAGCCAAGAGCCGCCGGGTATTTAAACTCCGGATTTACTTGTCAACAGATAAGGTATTTGGAATCTTTAAATAGCCAAACATGGCTGGATTTTCATTATGATTTGAATGATTGAGGTTTTCAAACCGGGTTAGTAAGATCTTTAATAGCCAACATGGCTGGATTTTTATTATGGTTATCAGAAACTAATATTATGATTGAGGTTTTCAAAGTCGCTTCAGCGCAATGGCTATTATTTTGTCAATGGATATGATTTATTCTACAATGGAAGGAATAGTCCCGAGTCGCTGCAGGCTTACAACCCGGCACTTGGGGGCTACATTATTCAAATTGAGATTACATCAAATGTGCAAGTCCCATGTCACTGCCAGCATGGCACTTGGGGGCTAATGCAAGATTACTTTTTATTGGCCTTGTTGAAGACCCGACTCATCATATTATGATAAACCGGCCCTCGGGGGCTACCAATTGCTCCTGTCAACAATTCAAGGTACATAAGTCTTAATCCATTATATTGAAGGATCCACTGTTTGGTTGGTAAAGCACAAAGCTCTTAACCTTGTGGACGTGGGTTCAAGCCCCATGGTGAGGGTTACATCATATGATTATTTTCAATGAAAAGTCCCAGCTCAGTATTATCTTACTAAGCCGGCCCTTGGGGGCTACACATTGCTGTTCAAATTTACATGATCATATTTATAAAGTCCCTCCTCATTATTGCATAATGACCCGGCCCTTGGGGGCTACACTGGTTGAAGTTTTTGAGAATCAGGCAATTACATGTCCCAGGTTGCTGCAAGCATGACAACCTGGCACTTGGGGGCTACATAATATGGAATATTCAGTTTTTACTAGTGATTGGGATGAACAACATGGATTTCTTCAAAGTGGCAGTATTCATATTGAAGCAAGTCTTAAGCCATCGCTTTGTTCTGCTCAATACTTGGGGGCTACAGGTATTATATTATTATCAAAGAAATATCTTCAATTTCTCTGTTTTGAGCAAAACCAGATTGATCTGGTGTCACCAATCATTATGACCCTGTGTCTGCAAACCGGCGTCATTAACAATCATAAACCGGCGTCGGCGACAATTATGACTTGGCATCATCTATTTATAACCCGGCAATTTTGGTACTCATAAACCAGCAAGTTTTATATCTTTAAGCCGGATGAATATAAGTTGAATATTTGAAGACCAATATTTTTATCAAGTCAGAGCATTGAAAGCCGATTCAAGTGGATTGTTTCTTACAATATTTCTCTACAAGAGACCAATGCCAGCAAATTGACTCTGAAGCTGGCCTATTGACCCGGATTTCTCAAAACAAGTATCTGGATTTTTTGCATTCACAAAGTTTGAACATATCTACTAAAGGAGATTTTCTATGAGTTCATGGGCATGTATCAAGATAGAAATGACAAGGATTTAAAGATGATCAGGTGCCGGCTTACAAAATTTAACCCGGAGCACAACCTATCAAGTTTGTTCTTGTGTTTATTTTACAGGATCAGTTTAACATGGATAAATCCAAATTAAACTGGGGGCTAATGTCGGGGATATATCCCGCGGGATGACCCAGCCGGAATTGGCGACTCACTGGTGACCCGCCCGGAGCTTGGCGATTCACAGATAACCTGCCCGATCTTGGCGACTCATTAGTAACCCGGCGGGCGGGTCAGATGGACAACAAGGCTCAAAGCCCAGAAGGCCGGCTCATGTTATGATGGGCCGGATTAAGAGGAAAGGGATGACGAATATTTCCTTTACAAGGAAACAAGACCCGGACTTGTAATTAACTTGTAAGAGCAGATAGACTAGTCCTAGTCGTACTAGGACTCCACATGTAACCCGCCCCTCTAACTTATATAAGGAGGGGCAGGGGACCCCAAAGAAAAACAAGCAACAAGAAACAATCTCTAAGGCTAGACACAAAGAGCCGGCTTACCGGCGACTCTCTCATGAGCATAATGAGACCTAGCCACAAACATCATGTAGGGTTATTACCGGATGATGTTTCCTGGGGCCCGAAGCTGTCTAAACCCTTGTCTTGTGCGATGAACCGCCCTGCGTCTCTCATCCCAATCATCCCCTCTCAAGCTACCACATAGATACGCTGGCCTCGCGACTAAGTCCTGACACTAAGGACATCTGCCGTGACAATTCCACGACATATAGCTAAGTGCATCGGGTTATCTAAGCCGCTGGAGGTACTGAGAGTAATTCAATTGTCTACAGCTTTGTCGTAAATGAGCCGGAAAATTCTACGGCGCGTGGCTTCTTTTGAGTCGGAAGGTTTTACGGCGCGTGGCTTCTTTAAGCTGGAAATGTAAGGCGCCATGACTCAGCAGGTACAATTTTTTACTAAGTGTGGGGAAAACAGGTTTCCCACATCGTAGTAACTAATTTGGATCAAAATAGTCGACTAAAGAGGAAAGTTTCTAGACCTAAAACAGACGCAGAAGAAGTTTGTGAGTTCGAACAGAGCCTCTATGTAGTAAAAAGGAGATCTATGTACATTGGAAACGGGCGTGAAACAACTACCGCAGCAGTTCTATACGGTCTAAGATCAAGAAAGGTGGTAAAAATCAAATCTACTGAGAACTCGCGAAGAACGGTGAAGAACACGGGAAGAACAGCAGGAGCTTAATGTGGATCTACTCTATGGAGTGGCGATGGCTTACGGGTGCAGGTGAGTCGCGGAGGTCGCCGCCGTTTTCTCTGGACACAACAGGTTGATGCAGCGGCCGGAGTTGGTGAGGACGAGGAGACCCGCGGCGGCGGCGGCGATGGAGCTCGAGCGGGAGAACAGTGGCGAGAGGAGGAAGAGCTGGAGGCTCAACGGGCCGGGCTATTTATAAGGTGAGGCTCATAAGTGGGCGCGAGAAACGAGGAGGCCACGGCGCGGTTATCTCACCATAAAAACGCCTCGATTTTCGGGACGACAGTTAAAGATAAAGATCCGTTGCGGATATGGTGGAGTAAAAAATGGACTTAATGGAAGATGACGTCACGACGAGTTACCCGGAACCCAGAAGATGACGTCACGGCGGGTTATAGCATTCACACAATTGTAAGCCGGAGATTTTCTGTCGAAAGGATTGAAGATTGACATGAGCCGGCTCAAATCAATCTGGGGCCTAATGTTGAGGATATAAACCTTAGAGTCACCCGCCCGGAGGGGCCGGGTTACTCATAATGGTGATCACCTGAAGCCCGGCGCCAAGCTTGAAGACGGTGGGCCAAAGATGGGCTTAAGACCCGGAGATGGCTTAAGGCCCGTAGTTACTACTGCCATTGTGATAGAACTTGTAGTGTAAGGCAAGAATAGTTGAGAGTCCGAGCCGGACACTCTTATGAGCCGGCCGGGACTCTGATGGCCGCTGGGTGTCAGCCTCTCTATATAAAGGGACGACCCGGCAGTGGTTTAGGGACAGAAAAAAGATCTCGACGAGAGCCAAGCATAGCAGTTAAGCTCCCTGGTCATCGAAACCCTAATCAATACGACCTCAACTGGACATAGGCTTTTACCTTCACCGTAAGGGGCCGAACCAGTATAACCCTCGTGTTCCTTGTCCCTTTAACCCCTTCAAGCTTCCTAGCTGCGATGGCTCCACGACTAAGTCCTAGCTCGAGGACATCTGCCGTGACAATTCCACGACAGGAAGTGAACACGGTTTGAGTTATGCATGAACGTAAGTAGTTTCAGGATCACTTCTTGATCATTTCTAGCTTCACGACCGTTGCGTTGCTTCTCTTCTCGCTCCCATTTGCGTATGTTAGCCACCATATATGCTTAGTGCTTGCTACAGCTCCACCTCATTACACCATCCTTTCCTATAAGCTTAAATAGTCTTGATCTCGCAGGTGTGAGATTGCTGAGTCCTCGTGACTCACAGATTCTACCAAAACAGCTGCAGGTGCCGACGATACCAGTGCAGATGACGCAACCGAGCTAAAGTGGAGTTCTACGAGGAACGTGGTCGTTATTATGTTTCTTTTCCTAATGATCAGTAGTGGAGCCCAGTTGGGACGATCGGGGATCTAGCATTTGGGGTTATCCTATTTTCTTTTGGATTTGACCGTAGTCGGTCTATGCGTGGATGTTGGATGATGTATGAATTATATCTATGTATTGTGTGAAGTGGCGATTGTAAGCCAACTCTCGTTATCCCATTCTTGTTCATTACATGGGATTGTGTGAAGATAACCCTTCTTGCGACAATACCACAATGCGGTTATGCCTCTAAGTCGTGCCTCGACACGTGGGAGATATAGCCACATCGTGGGCGTTACAAAGAACAAGAAAGATTCTTCCTCTAGTAGTAAAAATAATCATGCTAAATCAAATGTTGTTGCTTCTAGTAGTTCTCTTGATTCCACTAATGATTCTCTTAGCCAAGTTACACTTGAGCAAGAAAATAGCTTATTGAGGGGAATTATAAAGAAAGGTGTTTACAAGAGCCTTGCCGGCAGTAAGCAATCCGAGGAAATTGTACGCAAGCAAGGAAGGCACCGGAATAACCAAGGTGTTGGTTTTGAACGAAAGTTCAATGCCAATGGATTTGAGTGGGAAGAAGATCAATACCCCAAGACAAAGTTTGTTCCTCAACAAGAGAAGTATGATCCTACTTCTTTCAAAGGGACACAAGCTCAAGATGATCTTCCACCACAAGACCACAAGCAAAAAGGCAAGGATAAGCTTCAAGAGGAGATTAATGCATTTGAAGAAGCTCCTAAGGCTTGGTCAAGTGGGTTCCCAAGACTACATCAAGTTCTACTTCATTGAGTACAACTACAACTCCAAGGATTCCCATCAAGATGATGTGGATCCCGAAGAAGAAGAACTAGAGAGTTCTTGAGGGTGACTCCGCCAACATAATTCACTCTTATCATTTTGGCAAGGACAAGTGCAATCAACATCCACATCTTGCACTAGTTCAAGGAGTCACAAACCCTCTTGTTGATAAGACAAGGGACAAGGTAACCTAATGCTTTCATAGACATCATCTTATGTGTGTGCATCACTATATGTCTATGGATATCCTTGTTTGTTCCTTGTGGGACTAACCCCTGTAGGTATTGAAAGTGCAACTCACTCCAATGCATTGCTCCAAAATGATCTACATCAACATTGAGCATCCACATCTTCAACACCTACATGAAGTCATCATCGACAAAACCCAAGGTTAGTACATCCCTCTTAGGGGGGATCTCACATCTAGGGGGAGCTTTACTCAAAGAATTAAGCCAAAGCACCTCTAATGGTGTGAACACAACAATGCTTTATGTATAAGTGGTAACCCCACTTGTGCTTAAACGAGGAGTATGACCTATGATCAAATGCTCTCATTTGACTCCTAAGTCAATATACTCATATATAGATGACCTAGTCATTGCAAATTGCTTGATAGATGCTAGAAGTGTTTGTGCATGCTTTGTCACATATTTCATTTGCCATTTTATTGTGTGAGCATGTTGGTTGCATAATTTACTCATTCGAGGACATCCACTTGTAGCTTTGATTGTTTGGTATCTTTTCTTTTGCCAAGTGGATGGACAAGAATGCCTAAGAACCTTCTCTAGCTATCTATGCTTTTCTTGTCTCAAACTCTATTCATGCTATATCACAAAGTTTGATCAAGTCAGATTCGAACCACTCTGTGTGAGGAGCACTCGGAGTCCCCGATTCGTCATAGACTTAAACTTCCAAAACCTCTTTGTGTGTTTCAGTCTGACCGATTTGAACTTTTCGGTCATACCGAGATCACTAAGTTGATCTAGGTTTTCAATCTCGGTGCAACCGATTTGAACTTTTCGGTCACACCGAGTTGCAGTAATTGCTTGCAGTAATGCATCTCGGTGCCACCGAGTTGTTCCACTCGGTCACACCGACAAGGTCAGGCTATATATATCCCCGGGCCAAAATTTGGAAATTTTTCAGAAACCCTTCGCCCACGCAGAGCCTGCTCTGCCTCTTTGGCTCTCCGGATCGTCCTCCTCGTCGCCAGCGACCTCCCGCCGCTGGTCTCCACCACCGTCAACGGGATTCTTCTCCTCCGTTGTCGTTGTAGCAAATCCATCGCCGCATTAGGGTATGGATTTGAACTTTGTGCTATTCTTAACTCCGATTCCTAGCACATTGCATTGCCATGAATCTTGCCACATTTGAAATCTTCCTATCCAGCAAAACTACTCCGTACATTAGTCTTGGATTGAAAATTTAGGGTTAGGTTTCCGCCGAATTCATCTCGGACCGACTGAGTTGTTGAAATCGGTCTCACCGATTTGGCTTAGGCCATTGCACAAGCGATTTTCGGTCTGACCGAGAATTGCAAATCGGTGTGACCGAGTTCGATTCTTTGTGAAACCCTAGTAGTCTCAGTGCCACCAAACTGTGACTCGGCCTGACCAAGTTCACTAGTTTAGGTTCCAAAAGCTGCTTCGGTATCACCGAGTTCACAAATCGGTAGCTCCGAAATGCTTTCTGTGGAAACTAAAACTAAGCTTTTGACTCAATCTGTTTTGCAAAAACCTCTGTGCTTTGTGAAGCTCGTCTACTCTACCTCATCTACATCTATTCACAGGGTCTGCTGTCAGAGTTTGCATCATGTTAGATCAGAGTGACAGTCAGGACAAGTCAGAGGAACAGGCTCAGTTGAGTGAGGGCACTAGTCCCTCAAGCAGCTATGATGAGGGTAGCAGGAGCACACCTAGTAACTTGCCCAAGGCATCTACTAGGACAAGGAAGAAGAGAACATCTGATTCAGAGGATGAGGACTACATTGCAGCTGAGGATGAGGCCACTTCCAAGAAGAAAGTGGTAAAGAAAGAGTTTGGCACTGCTGCATCAACAAAGCCAGGAATGAATAGAAAAGCTCCAGCCAAGAGAGTTCCTATGCTAAAAGTCAGAGCATCCACTCAAGAAGCTTTGGGAACTAAACCCAAAGAACCAGTTGTGGCTGAAAAGAAAAGGAAAGAAAGGGCCAGGAAGACCATGTCCAGAGTTGTTGGAAAGGCTTCAATGATGGAAGAAGAAGAGGAAGAGCTTACTGCACCAGCACCTAAAGCTCAGAAGCTAATGGGACATGCTATAAGATCAGGGGCTGCTCCATCTAAGCCCAAATATGCTCCCAAGGATGCTGCTCCTAAGCCCAAGTCTGCACCTAAGAGGAACACAAGGAGTATTCCAGCTGAAGAGAAGAACAAGGCCCCAGTGTCTGAACCTGCTAAAGAAGATGAAGATTCACTTGTCTTGAGAAAGTTGAAGCCCAAGATTCCTGATCATAATGATGCTCATCCAGTTGCAGAAGATATGAAGCTCAGGAAGGATGCAGGTCTGAGACTGTGGAGATAGACTGATCCCTATGCTGTCAGAAGAAGAACTGTAGTGGACTACAAGTTCCACACTAAGGGACAGCAAGATTTCTATGAGACAGTGTTGCTTGACAAGAAGCCCATAGTATGTGACATGAGATGGGTTGACTGGGAGTACATCAGGAAGAATGAAGAGCTCAATACGCAGTTTCCATGCTTGTGGAAGTAGATGACTTTCTTGGCTAGAAGCTCACCAAGTGGAATGAAGAGCTCATTTTGCAGTTTTACTCCACAGCTCACTTCTACCCAGATGGGATGATAGTCTGGATGTCAGAGGTTACAAGGTACCAATCAACAGTTGAAGAATGGTCTGAGCTGATTAATGCTCCAAAAGAGAATGAGGATGACTTAGATGTCTATGCCAAGAAGAAGAAAGACCACAACTCTATGGCTCACATGTACAGAGAGATCCCAGATGCTGCACTAGAGACACATAAGTTTGGATTCATACATTACCTGTTGTCAGGATTGCCTACTATCAATTGGATCTTAAGACACACTTTGCTGCCCAAGTCAGGTGATCACAAGATGATCAGAGGCCATGCAATCAACTTGCTGCATATATTTGATGTGCCTCAGAAATTCAAAGTCATGAGCCTGATTGTGGAAACAATCAAAAGGACTGCTGCTGATCAAAAGTCATAAACTCCATGATCGGCACAGGCACATATCTTTTGGACAAGGAGCACCTGCCCATCTACCCTGATTTTGAAGACAACACCATTGTGATGGATGAAAATGAACCATCATCTGTGCAAGCATAAGAGAAGAAAGAGAAAGCAAGGGTTGAGAAAGCTGCTAAGATGCCAACTGCTGAAGAGGCATCTCAGATTTTCCTAAAGAGCAAGCAAGATCAGCTTGGCTACTTGATTGCCTCCACCATGAGGATTGAGAAGGGCTTGGCCACCCTCACTCAAAACCAGGAGAGCTTGAAGAGAATCATAGAGCAGAAGATTTATGCTCTTGATGTCAAAGTTACTGAGATCCAAACTACAATTGAGAAACTTCAGGAGGATGTGGAGGAGAAGAAGGGCAAGTCTACCACAGATGCTTTTGCTAGAGTGCCAGAGGTCAAAGATCTGTTGCAGTGCCTATTCCAGACACCAGAGTTACATCATCTGCACCAGCTACAGCTTCAGTGCCTCCAGCTCCAGCACCCACTCCACCAGCTCCAGCTACATCAATAGAAGTCTTCGTCCATGGAGCCACCTCTACACCATCACATGAAGACCAAGCCTGAGAGTCGTTTAGCACTATGCATTTTTGTGAACTTTTTGGTAACTTGTTGCCAAAGGGGGAGAAAAATGTATAGATCATAGGCTTCGAGAGAGAGTGTTGATTTTGATCTCTCTTGTCTTTTGGTGGTTGAACTTCGTTATTTGTGTGTTTGCTTGATACTTTATGCCTTTTGTGAGATACTTGGATGATCATGTGTTTGATCATATGCTATGCTACATTAATGCTAGTTGGATGATATTATCTATCATATCCTCATATGATCATTCACTTTGCTTGGTGATGAGTGCAAGTGTTTAATTATTATCATTTTGAGCGCTCCACCAAGATGTATGTGACATGGAAGTGTAACCCATGATCCTAACTCATTGTGCACTTGCAGTCCAAAGCAAATTTTAAATAATGCACAAATTTAGGGGGAGCTCTTACTTTTCACATACTTCTCAAAGCGATGATGTTTTTTCAATCTTATTATCATTTGTCGAAGCTTTGATCTATATGTTGTCATCAATTACCAAAAAGGGGGAGATTGAAAGTGCAACTATCCCTGGGTGGTTTTGGTAATTCTTAACAACATATATCTCATTGAGCTAATGCTATTTCAAGATAAATATTTCAGGAAAGCACAATGGTTGGCATGGCATGGATGTGAAAAGTGGATCCCTCAAAATGCTAAGGACAAAAGGATTGGCTCAAGCTCAAAGCACAAGACTCTACATTTTCTATTTTAGTGATACAAGATCACATTGAGTCTATAGGAAAAGCCAATACTATCGAGGAGGGATGAGGTGTTGCTTAATGGCTTTCTTGATCAAAGTGCTTAGTGATATGCTCCAAGGCCCTCAACTACTTTCTCATATCCACATATGACCCAAACCAAAAGTCCAACTCGGCCCCACCGATTCTTTCTATCCGGCGCCACCGACTTCAGATGTCATAGCCACTGCCACAAACCCTACTCAAATCGGTTTCACCGATAGGGATCTCGGTCTCACCGAGATGGGATTCTAATCTCTCTGTTTCTCTTCGTAACATTTCGGTCAAACCGAGATGAGCGATCGGTCCCACCGAGATTGCAATGCGAACTCTCTGTTTCCCTTTCGTAACATTTCAGTCTCACCGAGATGAGCGAATCGGTCCCACCGAGTTTGCCTGACCAACTCTCTGGTTAGCTTATTACCAAAATTGGTCCCACCGAATTTGTGTAATCGGTCTCACCGAGATTACGTTATGCCCTAACCCTAACCATATTGGTCCTACCGAGTTGATCATGTCGGTCCCACCGAAAATCCTATCTGTCACTATATTCTAAATCGGTCCGACCGAGTTTCACGATTCGGTACCACCGAGATTGGTAAGTTGTGTGTAACGATTAGATTTTGTATGGAGGCTATATATACCCCTCCACCCACTCTTCATTCATGGAGAGAGCCATCAGAACGTGCCTACACTTCCAACATACATTTTCTGAGAGAGAACCACCTACACTTGTGTTGAGGTCAAGATATTCCATTCCTACCATATGAATCTTGATCTCTAGCCTTCCCCAAGTTGCTTTCCACTCAAATCTTCTTTCCACCAAATCCAAATCCTGTGAGAGAGAGTTGAGTGTTGGGGAGACTATCATTTGAAGCACAAGAACAAGGATTTCATCATCAACACACCATTTGTTACTTCTTGGAGAGTGGTGTCTCCTAGATTGGCTAGGTGTCACTTGGGAGCCTCTGACAAGATTGTGGAGTTCAACCAAGGAGTTTGTAAGGGAAAGGATATTGCCTACTTTGTGAAGATCTACCCTAGTGAGGCAAGTCCTTCGTGGGAGACGACCATGGTGGGATAGACAAGGTTGCTTCTTCGTGGACCCTTCATGGGTGGAGCCCTCCGTGGACTCGCGCAGCCGTTACCCTTCGTGGGTTGAAGTCTCCATCAACGTGGATGTACGATAGCACCACCTATCGGAACCATGACAAAAACATCCGTGTCTCCAATTGCGTTTGCCTCCTCAAACTCCTCCCCTTTACCTTCATATGCAATTATTTTCCATTCCGCTGCTATACTCTTAGAATTGCATGTGTAGGTTGATTGCTTGACTTGTGTTAAGTTGCTAAAATCTGCCAAGAACTAAAAATGGGAAAAGGCTAGATTTTTATTTGGTAGGGTAGTCTAATCACCCCCCCTCTAGACATACTTTCGATCCTACAGACATGCAACTTACACAAAGCACACTGTTAAATTCGTTTGTGAAAGGTTCTTTCAATGATATAATTTTCACATTGTGCATGTCATGTACTATTAATCTTGTCAATAGTCAAAGGCGGTCTTAAAAAACTCAGTACACCCTATATAGATGGAAGGAGGGAGTATAAATCCATGTTATGTCCAATTAAATTTTTTCGCTTGCTGTATAATGCATGTAACCTACTCATACCAACATTTTAGTGCATTCCAAATGTCTATACTACCGCTGCAATTCGAACTAAATTTGAATTCGTTTCTCTATTTCAATAAGAATCTACAATCATGATTGTTGCCAACTTCAACCATCATTCGTGTATTACCTTAATAACACACCACATGATTACTGTAGAGATAGATATGAACCATGTGTACTACATGAACTCGAATTCTATATTTTGAATACACTTGATGTTTATTCCAAATAATAGTAAATTTGATGTACTAACTATATATTCATAATCTGAACCATGTTCCACACGTACACCGTGTTTATCACACAAAGTATAATGCCCCGCCCCCTACATTATGACAAGTATTTAGACCTGAGCTGCAAAAGCCACACATTAGCCCAAATTATAATCAATGTTCTATGTATTATACGTAGTACTAGCAAGTTGCCCATGCATTCCAGAGAACATCAACATGATCAAGGGGCCTAATTTGCAAATATGGAGAGGGGTGTGGGTATCTTTTTTCAAAATTGCCATAGTTTCCTGCCTATCCGCCAGATATAAATCGGACGACCTATATTGCAGGATGGCAGGCACACCATCATCAACAACTCCGTTTTTTATAAGAGTAGAGATAAAATATATTATATGTAGTATAACATGTTCATAACCACACCATGTGTATCACCGTTATATATATATTCACACATGCGTCGGTTTAAAACACTATGATAAATTTTCAAATATCCGAATTCGCTTTTTATAATGAAGTATGATCTCTGTTCGTCTTTTACACCCACACAATCCTCTTATCTTTGTAGCTAGCGCAAACTTTCTCTCGTGCATGCACACGCTCGCATCCCTCTCACCCTCCCTCAACATTCTCTTGCTCCATCGCGCAAATTCGTCTTTTCACTTTAGGTCGTTCACCCACGGTGTGTGTAGGCCCCCCAGCTCCTTCTTTACGGCACACATCGATCGATATGCCTCTCTAGCCAGGTGTGAGTAGCACAAACACAAGTTCCCCTCTTCTCTTATCACCATCCATGCCTCACTCCCACCACTCTTTTCATCGATCTCGTACTCACACACTCCTTCCCCCCTCGATATACTATGCCTCTGGTACCACCTCCTAGATGCATCCCTCTCTCTTATCCTTCTCCCCGTGCCTCATTTGCTTCTAACACACACATGCATGTATACCGATCGATCTCCCAACATATACCTAGATCAACTTTAACTATCCCCCCCCATCGATCGATGTACCTCACAAGTTATGTCTCTCCTTCCTCTAACAAAGGGCGATTGATTTCCTATGTAGTTACGTCTCCTTACCACAGCCATATCGTCCCCCCTCATCATTCGTGCATGCCTCCTGACCCGTCTCTCACACGCACGTGCACAGACAAGCAGCCATCTCCTCTCTTATTGATATTGCGGGCGTGCCCTCCGTTTGTCTAGCAAGCCTATCCCACCATTTGTTAGAAGCAACTCCACTACCACCCCCTCCAACATTCTAGCTCTATCTCCCTCCCAACCTTATTCCTCTCCTACACATATGCATGGATGCCGATCAATCTCCCTTAATACATGAGGTAGATCGATCTCCTTAATACATGAGGTAGGCCTCTCTCCTCCTCCACACATATACCAACCATTGTACCTCCTTAGTTAATTAGGCCTCCCTCTCCCCCCACCACACACCGATAGTCAAGCACTGTAGGTAGGTATCCATGCCATAGAGGCAAACTGCACATGTCCCCTCTCATGTTCTAGTAGGCCAGCCACTCTATATCTTTGACGTGGGCACACACAAATTCGACGGCACTCTTTATCGATCGCACGCGCACGCGCACACACACACATCATCCCTCTCTTCCATTCTATGGACACCTCAAGCCGATGATACCTCCACTCTCTTCTCGTGGATCGCCCCCTCTATATATATGATATATCTAGCACTCTATTTCACACACATTGCATATGTTACATTTTTTGATTGACCCCCCCAAACTCTCACGAACCCACACACTATATCTCTCTGGGTTTGTATCTCTCTCACACAACCCCACATAGGTGGTGTAAGTATACAAGAAGAGAATAGGTGCACCGTGCCACACCCGCGCGTGTACACGGTGGAGCTCATTTCTTTACGAAATGGCAGCCCACGTGCTAATTTGAACGCGTGTAGCAGTTGTTTACCTAGGGAGGTTGTGTACCATGCGTGCATGAAACAAAGTTCGACTTGACGCGTTGGCTTGTTATTTTTAAATAAAGTTATAGCGCTCAATGGCACGTACACAGAATATAAAATGATTTTTATGGAGAAAAAGGTAGTCCGCTCCACTATATACAATGGAGCCTGCCTGCCTGGTTTGTCTCTCTTCGGAGTATCTCACACAAGGCTGCGGTGGCCTCTCTCTCTCTCACCGTTGGTCACTGATCTGGCCGCATCGGGTCCGCCTGCGGAAAGGGAGAATGTGCATCGTTTCTCCGTTCGACGGCGCTGAGGCAGCACGTCCCGATCTGCGGTACACACCGTTCTCTCTGACCAAGCTTCTGGTGCGGTAGGACCTACGCCACCTGCTCGCTGCCGCAGCATGGGTAGATTCCGCCCGCCGCCGCTCACCTAGTTACATCCCGACGACCTCCCGGTATCCCCTCCGCCCTTGCTCCACTGCCCATCTTCCCACGTCACTGCATGTGGATCTGATGGGGAGCGTAGTAATTTCAAAAAAATTCCTACGCACACGCTGGATCATGGTGATGCATAGCAACGAGAGGGGAGAGTGTTGTCCACATACCCTCGTAGACCGAAATCGGAAGCGTTAACACAACGCGGTTGATGTAGTCGTACGTCTTCATGATCCGACCGATCAAGTACCGAATGCACGGCACCTCCGAGCTCAGCACACGTTCAGCTCGATGACGTCCCCCGAACTCTGATCCAGCCGAGTGTTGAGGGAGAGTTTCGTCAGCACGACGGCGTGGTGACGATGATGATGTTCTACCGACACAGGGCTTCGCCTAAGCACCGCTACGATATTATCGAGGTGTAATATGGTGGAGGGGGGCACCGCACATGGCTAAGAGATCAATAGATCAATTGTTGTGTCTATGGGGTGCCCCTGCCCCCGTATATAAAGGAGCAAGGGGGAGGCGGCCGGCCAAGGAGGAGGGCGCGCCAAGGGGTGAGTCCTACTCCCACCGGGAGTAGGACTCCTCCTTTCCTTGTTGGAGTAGGACAGAAGGAAAGAGGGGGAGAGGGAGAAGGAAAAGGGGGCTGCACCCCTTGTCCAATTCGGACCAGAGGGGGGTGCGCGCCTCCTTCCTTTTGGCCTCTCTCCTCTATTCCCGTATGGCCCAATAAGGCCCAATACTTCTCCCCGGCGAATTCCCGTAACTCTCCGGTACTCCGATAAATACCCGAATCACTCGGAACCTTTCCGAAGTCCGAATATAGTCGTCCAATATATTGATCTTTACGACTCGGCCATTTCGAGACTCCTCGTCATGTCCCTGATCTCATCCGGGAGTCCGAACTCCTTCGGTACATCAAAACACATAAACTCATAATATAACCGTCATCTAACTTTAAGCGTGCGGACCCTACGGGTTCGGGAACTATGTAGACATGACCGAGACACGTCTCCGGTCAATAACCAATAGCGGAATCTGGATGCTCATATTGGCTCCCACATATTCTATGAAGATCTTTATCGGTCAGACCGCATAACAACATACGTTGTTCCCTTTGTCATCGGTATGTTACTTGTCGAGATTCGATCGTCGGTATCTCAATACCTAGTTCAATCTCGTTTCCGGCAAGTCTCTTTACTCGTTCCATAATACATCATCTCGCGACAAACTCATTAGTTGCAATGCTTATAGTGATGTGCATTACCGAGTGGGCCCAGAGATACCTCTCCGACAATCGGAGTGACAACTCCTAATCTCGAAATACGCCAACCCAACAAGTACCTTCGGAGACACCTGTAGATCACCTTTATAATCACCCAGTTACGTTGTGACGTTTGGTAGCACACAGAGTGTTCCTCCGGTAAACGGGAGTTGCATAATCTCATAGTCATAGGAACATGTATGAGTCATGAAGAAAGCAATAGCAACATACTAAACGGTCGAGTGCTAAGCTAACAGAATGGGTCAAGTAAATCACATCATTCTCCTAATGATGTGATCCCGTTAATCAAATGACAACTCATGTATATGGCTAGGAAACATAACCATCTTTGATCAACGAGCTAGTCAAGTAGAGGCATACTAGTGACACTCTGTTTGTCTATGTATTCACACATGTATCAAGTTTCCGGTTAATACAATTCTAGCATGAATAATAAACATTTATCATGATATAAGGAAATGAATAATTACTTTATTATTGCCTCTAGGGCATATTTCCTTTAGTCTCCCACTTGCACTAGAGTCAATAATCTAGTTCACATCGCCATGTGATTTAACATCAATAGTTCACATCACCATGTGATTAACACCCATAGTTCACATCGTCATGTGACCAACACCCAAAGGGTTTACTAGAGTCAGTAATCTAGTTCACATCGTTATGTGATTAACACCCAAAGAGTACTAAGGTGTGATCATGTTTTGCTTGTGAGATAATTTTAGTCAACGGGTCTGTCACATTCAGATCCGTAAGTATTTTGCAAATTTCTATGTCTACAATGCTCTGCACGGAGCTACTCTAGCTAATTGCTCCCACTTTCAATATGTATCTAGACCGAGACTTAGAGTCATCTAGATTAGTGTCAAAACTTGCATCGATGTAACCATTTACGACGAAACTTTTGTCACTTCCATAATCGAGAAATATATCCTTATTCCACTAAGGATAATTTTGACCGCTGTCCAGTGATCTACTCCTAGATCACTATTGTACTCCCTTGCCAAACTCAGTTGTTGGGTATACAATAGATCTGGTACACAGCATGGCATACTTTGTAGAACCTATGGCATAGGGAATGACTTTCATTCTTTTTCTATCTTCTGCCGTGGTCGGGCTTTGAGTCTTACTCAATTTCACACCTTGTAACACAGGCAAGAACTCTTTCTTTGACTGTTCCATTTTAAACTACTTCAAAATCTTGTTAAGATATGTACTCATTGAAAAAACTTATCAAGCGTCTTGATCTATCTCTATAGATCTTGATGCTCAATATGTAAGCAGCTTCACCGAGGTCCTTCTTTGAAAAACTCCTTTCAAATACTCCTTTATGCTTTGCAGAATAATTCTACTTTATTTCCGATCAACAATATGTCATTCACATATACTTATCAGAAATGTTGTAGTGCTCCCACTCACTTTCTTGTAAATACAGGCTTCACCGCAAGTCTGTATAAAACTATATGCTTTGATCAACTTATCAAAGCGTATATTCCAACTCCGAGATGCTTGCATGAGTCCATAGATGGATCGCTGGAGCTTGCATATTTTGTTAGCACCTTTGGGATTGACAAAACCTTTTGGTTGCGTCATATACAACTCTTCTTTAGTAAATCCATTAAGGAATGTAGTTTTGACATCCATTTGCCAGATTTCATAAAATGTGGTAATTTTCTAACATGATTCGGACATACTTAAGCATCGCTACGAGTGAGAAAATCTCATCGTAGTCAACACCTTGAACTTTGTCAAAAACCTTTTTCCGACAAGTCTAGCTTTGTAGATAGTAACACTACTATCAGCGTCCGTCTTCCTCTTGAAGATCCATTTATTTTCTATGGCTTGCCGATCACCGGGCAAGTCAACCAAAGTCCACACTTTGTTCTCATACATGGATCCCATCTCAGATTTCATGGCCTCAAGCCATTTTGCGGAATCTGGACTCATCATCGCTTCCTCATAGTTCGTAGGTTCGTTATGGTCAAGTACCATGACCTCCGGAACAGGATTACCGTACCACTCTGGTGTGGATCTCACTCTGGTTTACCTACGAGGTTCGGTAGTAACTTGATTTGAAGTTACATGATCATCATCATTAGCTTCCTCACTAATTGGTGTAGGAGTCACAGGAATAAATTTATGTGATGAACTACTTTCCAATAAGGGAGTAGGTACAGTTACCTCATCAAGTTCTACTTTCCTCCCACTCACTTCTTTCGAGAGAAACTCCTTCTCTAGAAAGGATCCATTCTTAGCAACGAATATCTTGCCTTCGGATCTGTGATAGAAGGTGTACCCAATTGTCTCCTTTGGGTATCCTATGAAGACACATTTCTCCGATTTGGGTTTGAGCTTATCAGGATGAAACTTTTTCTTGTAAGCATCGCAACCCCAAACTTTAAGAAACGACAACTTTGGTTTCTTGCCAAACCACAGTTCATATGGTGTTGTCTCAAACGGATTTAGATGGTGCCCTTTTTTTACAAGAATGCAGCTGTCTCTAATGCATCACCCCAAAACGATAGTGGTAAATCGGTAAGAGACATCATAGATTGCACTATATCCAATAAAGTACGGTTATGACGTTCGGACACACCATTATGCTGTGGTGTTCCAGGTGGCGTGAGTTGTGAAACTAGTCTGCATTGTTTCAAATGAAGACCAAACTCATAACTCAAATGTTCTCCTCCACGATCAGATCGTAGAAACTTTATTTTCTTGTTATGATGATTTTCAACTTCACTCTGAAATTCTTTGAACTTTTCAAATGTTTCAGACTTATGTTTCATTAAGTAGATACACCCATATCTGCTCAAATCATCCGTGAAGGTGAGAAAATAATGATATCCACCACGAGCCTCAATATTCATCGGACCACATACATCTGTATGTATGATTTCCAACAAATATGTTGCTCTCTCCATAGTTCCAGAGAACGGCGTTTTAGTCATCTTGCCCATGAGGCACGGTTCGCAAGTACCAAGTGATTCATAATTAAGTGGTTCCAAAAACCCATCAGCATGGAGTTTCTTCATGCGCTTTACACCAATATGACCTAAACGGCAGTGCCACAAATAAGTTGCACTATCATTATCAACTCTGCATCTTCAGCGGCTCTTCCTCTGGTGACAGCTCCTCCAGCAGTGGCCGTGATCACCCGCCACATCGTCGTGCCCGCTTTGAGGGCGGCAGCGGGTCGTCCCGCTGTCGCGCCTTGGTGAAGCGCGAGGAGGAGTCTAGTTGAGCTCAGGAGGGCGGTACAGGCTCCTCCTTGCGAGCCGTCGAGCGGCGCGCTGCGCTTATTTTGTTTTTCTCCTTTTCCTACATTGAGAGAGAGAAGTTTGGGGCCTCGTGGGGGCGTGCAAGACTATTATCCTTAATGATCATGCTTCTTCTACCGTTCCCGTGCTTGGCTATGGTGCTGTGATTGCATGTTCGCGTGTAGGAACAACTTAGCTCGGGAGGTTCGCTGTAGTTTTCGCCCCGCGAGGTACTTGTCCGGGGCCTCGCCGGGCGTCCTAGGGCCTGCAAAAGTTAGTTGGGTGGATAGCTTTGCGAACCTTTGCCGCGAGGGCAATTAGCTCAGGCCCCTTGTTTGTGTCGCGATGCCCGTGGGGCATGGACCAGGAGGAGTGCCCCCACTGGGAGCTTGAGTGAGGGAGCCTCGCAAAATCAGGCAAGAAAGCGCTCGCGAGGGCGCCCACGTAGCCCCCTCGCGAGGTTTGTGAGAGAGAGAAGGAATCAGGCGAAAAACCAAAACAAATAACCACGGGCAAGGGATGGCAACAACGCTAAATGCAACTCTAATAAAGTTTCGAACAAAGGTGAACAAGCCAACTGCGGAAAGCAAATGAAAAGCAGCGTCCGGCACCTAGTCTAGTCTTCGACGTCTTCTCACCAGCGCGGAGCTAAGTGCTGCCACTAGGCGTGGGCGGGAGCCCCCGAGGCCCAACGGCGGCACTCCGGAGACTCCGGGGCGTGTACAGACCCAATTCATTATTACTATAGAGTGTCACGGGAAGCGAGCTTCATAGGCGTTGGCCTTCTTCACAGGCACCGGGCCTTTTCATGGGGCGGCGAGCTTCACAGGAATTGGCCTTCTTCACAGGCACCGGGCCTTTTCATGGGGCGGCGAGCTTCACAGGCATTGGCCTTCTTCATAGGCACCGGGCCTTTTCATGGGGCGGCGAGCTTCACAGGCATTGGCCTTCTTCACAGGCACCGAGCCTTTTCATGGGTAGAACCTCCGGAGGTGTTCGATGTTCCATGCGTTTGGGATGGGCACCCCCTCCCGAGTCTCCAAGCGTGCGGCGCCAGGTCTGGAAACATGAACAACCTTGAACGGGCCCTCCCACATGCGCGAGAGATTGTGCAACCCTTCCCTGGAGAGCACCCGCCTGAGCACGGGGTCGCCTACCTCGAGAGTACTGGGGCGGATGTTGCGGCAGTGGTATCGCCGCAACGCCTGTTGGTATCTTGCTGCTCGAAGCGCGGCCTCCCGGCAGTGTTCCTCCCCCAGCATGAGATCCACCCCCCGAATGGCGTCCTGCTGCGCTTCATCAAACGCCAGGACCCGTGCGGAGCGATGCCTGACCTCATGAGGGAGGACCGCCTCTGCTCCGTAGACGAGGAAGAACGGGGTTTCCCCTGTCGACTTGGTGGCGGTAGTGCGGATAGACCATAGCACGGACTGGAGCTCATCGTACCAGCCCCTGCCGCAAGCTTCTAGCTTCATCTTGAAGGTCCTAGTTTTGAGGCCCTTCAGGACCTCCGCGTTGGCGCGCTCAGCCTGGCCATTACTCCACGGGTGTGCCACCGAGGCGTAGCATATCTGCGTTCGAAGGTTAGTGCAATATGTTTTGAAGAGATTGCTAGTGAACTGCGAACCGTTGTCGGTGATGATGCGATTAGGCACCCCGAATCGGCTTAGGAGGCCCTTGATGAACTTGACTGCGGAGCCAGCTGGAATGGCGCGGACAGCTTCCACCTCTGCCCACTTGGTGACCTTGTCAATGGCGACGTAGAGGTAGCGATAGCACCCTGGCGCCCGAGGAAACGGGCCTAGAATGTCCAGCCCCCAAACTGCGAACGGCCACGAGAGTGGAATGGTCTGCAAGCCCTGAGCTGGCTGATGAATCTGCTTTGCGTGGAATTGATAGGCTTCGCAAGCCTTCACCAGCTCGATTGCGTCGTCGAGTGCCGTAGGCCAATAAAACCCGCTGCGGAATGCCTTGCCGACGAGTGTCCATGACGACGAGTGGTGCCCACAGTCTCCACCGTGGATGTCTGCCAGCAACTCTTTCCCCAGCTCCCTGGAGATGCAACGCAGGGAAACACCGTTGGGCCGCTTCCGGTAAAGCTCCCCGTCTTGGATGCAGTAAGCCGTGGCCTGCCGGGCTATGCGTTCCGCGTCCTCGTCCTTCTCTGGTAGAGTCCCTAGCATCAGGTAATCCTTGAGCTCCGCGGTCCAGCATCCTTCATGGCGCTCCAGCACCAGGAGCAAGCGTGCTCCAGAGGCCGGGCCACAGGCCGGAGCACCTGAGGCCAGTGGTTGGGCGAGTTCCTCCCGAGGCTGCGCTGTGCTTGATAGCGTCGGTGCTGCTGAGGGCCTGAAGAGTCGCTCCTCGAAAACGCCAGGCTCCTGAGGCAGCCGCCTTGATGCTCTCCTGGTGATGGCACCAGCCTCCTAGTTGGTGTCGCGAGGCACGTGCTTCAGTTCCAGCCCCAGGAACTGCTATTCCATCCTGCGTACTTCTGCAAGATACGCCTCCACGTGCTCGTCCCTGGGCTCGTATACTTTGTTGGAGAAGTTGACGAGGAGCTGTGAGTCTCCCTTGACGGTGAGGCGCTTCACTCCCAGTGCTGCTGCAGCTTTTAAGACCGCTATGAGGCCCTCGTATTCTGTTATGTTGTTGGAGACCTTCTCACCATGCTGGAAACAGAGGTGCACGGCATAATAGAGCTTGTCCTGAGTGGGGGACTCCTGAGTACATGACCCAGCCATCTGGTGCTTCGCTTCCTGGGGAAAGCGACCGATCTTCACCTGCTTCGAGCCCTGGCGCCTCTGTCCACTCCACCACAAAATCTGCAAGGGCGGCTCCTTTGATGACCCTAGTTGTGCTGAATTCCAGCTGGACGCTTGCGGTTCGATGTTCCATTCAGCGACCCTTCCGGCTGAATTGGGGCTCCTGAGTACCCTTTCCAGCGGGTAAGCCAAGACGACTTTGATGGGGTGACCTTGAAAGTAATGCCGCAACTTACGCGAGGCCACCAGCAACGCAACTAAGAGCTTCTGAGGCATGGGGTATCAGGCCCTTGCATCTCGCAACAGCGTGCTGACGAAGTACACGGGGTGCTCGACAAGAGTAGGTGTGCTGGCGGGGCCTGTGCCCTCCAGAGGGTTTTGCGCCTCCTGAGGGGGCTGAGCCCCCAGCGCCTGGCTGCCTAGCGTGGCCTCTTCAGTCCTTGGGGTGCCTTCCTATTGAGGCTGGACTCCATCTGCCGAGGCCGTGGTCTTCACGAGGCCTTCTTGGGCTTGTGTCGCCTCGGCTGGGGCCGTGACTGGGCGCAACGCAGCCTTGACTTGGCACTCTTCCCGAACCGCCACGAGAGCTGCGCTGGCGGAGTAAGGCGTGGCGGCGAGGTAGAGTACCAGGGCCTCGAGGGGGCGCGGCGCAACCATCACAGGAGGGCTGGTCAGATACCCCTTGAGGTCTTGAAACGCTTCATCGGCCACCTGTGTCCATTCGAACGGGCACTTCTTCTTCATCAGCTTGAAGAAGGGCAGGGGGCGTTCCCCCAGCTTGGAGATGAAGCGCCCCAACGCCGTTACGCGTCCGGCGAGCTTCTGCGTTTCTCTGAGGGATTGGGGAGGACTCATGTCTTCGATTGCCTTGACTTTCTCGATTCCTCTGTGGGAAATGAGGAAGCCCAGGAGCTTGCCAGAAGGAACGCCAAACACGCACTTCTCCGGGTTGAGCCATAGGTCCACTTCATGAAGGCTCGCGAAGTTTTCTTCCAGTTCTTGTATCAGGGTCTTGGCCTCCCGAGTCTTCACCACGATGTCATCGACATAGGCCTCGGCGTTTCTCCCGAGCTGCCGACCCAAGGCGATATGCATCAGTCGCTGAAAGGTTGCGCCCGCATTACGCAATCCGAACGGCATGCAAGTGTAGCAGTACACCCCGCACGGGGTCAGGAAGGCCGTCTTCTCCACATCTTCCACCGCCATCTTGATTTGGTGGTAGCCCGAGAATGCATCCAGGAAGCTCAGTAGGTCGCACTCAGCGGTGGAGTCGACGATTTGATCAATGCCAGGCAGCGGGAATGGATCTTGGGGGCAGGCCTTGTTGAGGTTGGTGAAGTTGACGCACATGCACTCCTTTCCTCCCTTCTTCGGCACAACAACAGGGTTCGCCAGCCACTCGGGGTAGTGAACCTCGCGAATGGCACCTGCCTCCTCCAGCTTGCGAGTCTCTTGGACGATGAAGGCCTGCTTCTCGGTGGACTGCCGCCTTGCTTTTTGCTTCACGGGGCGCACATTGGGGCACACATTCAGGTGGTGCTCGATCACCCGCCTCGGGACCCCTACCAGCTACTTGGGTTCCCATGCGAACACATCCTTGTTTGAGCATAGGAATTTTACCAGTGCCTCCTCCTGGTCCGGGTCGAGATTGGCGCCTATGGTGAAAGTGGCGCCGGATGACCCATCCTCATCCACTGGTACCTGCTTGGTCTCCGCCTTGTCCTGGGTGAACAGCTGCTTCTTCTTGGTTGGCGCAACCCCCTTGGCCTTGGGGGCGGAGTCGTCGGCGGGCTGCGCCGCTGCGGCTGCCTTGAATGCGAGCTTGAGCACCAGCAGAGCTTGTTTGGTATCCCCGGCCATGGTGAGGACGCCGCTGCTCCCGGGCATCTTCATGAGGTTATAGCCCGGATGGGTCGCCGCCATGAACTGGGCCAAGGCAGGGTACCCCAGGATGGCGTAGTACGGGACGCCGATGCGGGCGATGTCGAAGTTGACCAGCTCCGTGCGAAAGTTGTCGCGGGTGCCGAAGGTCACCGGGAGGCGGATCTGCCCTAGGGAATCGGAGGGACCACCTCCGACGCCCGAGAAGGGCTGGCTGGGTCGGAGTCGCTCCGGTGGCACGTGGAGGAGGCTGAAGGCCTCCACTGAGAGCACGTTGAGGCCGGCACCGCCGTCGATGAGGGTCCTGGAGACGGCCACTTGGCAGATGGTGGGAGTGCATAGCATCGGGAGCGCACCCGAGCAGGCGGTTTGGCGGGGTGATCGTTCGAGCTGAAGGTCAGGTCGGCCTTGGGTGTCGCCCAGCCCGGCGGGGCGTCGCCCCGCGTGAGGGTGGTGCCGACCTAGCGGACGTACAGCTTGAAGTGGCGACTCGAAGTGGCGCTTGCGAGCCGCCCAAGAGAGCTGGGATGACCGGGGGCGCCTGCGCAACATACTGAGCGAGGAAGAGGCCGCGTAACTCCTCCCAGGAGGCCACCGAGGCCGCCGGCAGGTGGAGCAACCACATGCGCGGAACACCGGTGAGGGCCATGGGAAGCTAGCTGGCCATGACCCTGTCGTCGCCTCCGGCCTTGAGGACAGCCTCCTCATATGCCAGCAGGAAAGCTAGCGGATCCGTCGCGCCGCCATAGTGCGGCGGCATCTCTGGCTTGAACTTGCTCGGCCACTGCACCTGTCGCAAGGCGGGGACCAAGGCTTGGAGCCCCCTAGCTCCAGTGCCAGCACCGGCGGCCGGAGCGGGTGTCGCGTTGTCCGCCATGAGGATGGAGCGTGGTGCTGACAAAGAGCGAGTCGACCGAAGGGAGAGCTCCGGCGCACCCCTACCTGGCACGCCAAATGTCGGATTTCGGGTTCCGGCAGACCCTTAAGGTTCGAACACTGGGGTGCGCATGAAGATCTTCTCCCTACCGATCCACGCCCAATCGCCTCGCAAGAATCTAAGCTTAGATGATGAACAACACGAGAGACACGAGATTTATACTGGTTCGGGCCACCGTTGTGGTGTAATACCCTACTCCAGTGTGTGGTGTGGTGGATTGCCTCAGGGGCTGCTGAAAAACAGTACGGAGGAAGAACAGCCTCGCGAGAGGTGCTCTTGAGCAGGTGTGGTGTTCTACTTGAGAAGGGTTCGATCCCCTCTACTGTGGTGGCTAGCTCTATTTATAGAGGCCCTGGTACTTTTCCCAAATATTGAGCGGGAAGGGCGCCAACAACGGCCATTTTGAAGGGGGGACAGCTAGTACAAGCTATCCTGACTAAAGGTGGTCTTCGGCTGCCAAAGGCACTGGTGATGATGCCGTCTTGGGCTCCACGGTGACCTCCGTCCTGCCGCTCAGCTGGTCTTGGTCTTGTTGCACCGATAAGGAAACCTTCGCTTGATGCCTCGGTACTCCGCGCCTGTGCTTGCCCCCTTTGCACCAAAGAGGAAATAAGGACGCTGCGCAGGCTGGCGCCCGCCTGGCGCCTGCCTGGTCTTGATCGTCATGGCTTGCGTCACGAGCACCTCGCGAGTTACCCTTGCCTTGATCTCTCCGCCTCCTCGCGAGCCTGTCTGGTGAGGCCGCGCCTGAGGAAGCCTTGCGTCGTTCGCCCCGCGAGGCTTGGCCCCTCGCGAGGCTCTTGTGCTTGCGTAGATGAGGATGGGCCGTACTGGGCCACCACTTGAGCCACACAGCAGGCCGCAGGCAGGCAAGTTTTGGGACCCCCGTTCCCAGAACGCCGACAACACGAAACAAAAGTTGAAAGCTCACACCATTGGACAATTTCATGTCGCTGGAAAATTATTTGTATAGTACGTCAATTCTGTAACCAAATGCTGGAAGCTTGATAGCATTGCCAGAAGCCTCTTCAGCATCCGGGTCCATGTGCGATGCACAAAATTATACTCCTTCGTTCCTAAATATTTGTCTTTTTACAAATTTCAAATTGGCATATTTTAGTGTAGATTCACTCATTTTGCTTCGTATGTGTACCCCCTCCGTTCCTAAATACTCTATTTGTCTTTCTAGAGATTTCAACAGGTGACTACATACGGAGCAAAATGAGTGAATCTACACTCTAAAATATGTATATATACATCCGGATGTAGTAGTCCACTTCAATCTCTAAAAAGACAAATATTTGAGTAGTCACTCGTTGAAATCTCTAGAAAGAAAAATACTTCGGAGTATATTTAAGAACCGAGGGGGTAGTGCACAACCGCATGGGAGACTCAGCCCGGTTGTTGTGCCGCATTAATAGTGAGTAATGAGTAGTCAAATGATAAGCCCCACCTTTCCCACTGTAAGTTGCTCGGAAGAAGCAACCATCAATACGCTCTTCTTTGAATCCGCTCATACTACTCCATCCGTCACTGTTTATAGCACTACTAGAAAAAAGGCTGTTAGTGGCGCACCTGTTTTTGCTATTAATAGCGCACTATAGGTGCGCCACTATTAACACGCCACTAGTAACAAATAGTAATGGCGCACCTCTGGTGCGCCATTACTATGTCCAAAAGTGCGCCATTACTATGCCTCCTAGGGGGGCATATTTACCTTCACGTATGCCCCATGGTGCGCCATTACTATGCCCCAAAATGCGCCACTGGTATTTAGCCTTGGTGTGCCACTAATGCTCAATATGGTGCGCCACTACTATGAATATTATGAATTATTATTTTTTGCTTTTCTAGTATTTGCACAGGTTACAATATACGTTACAACACAGAATATAAACATCACAAAATAGAATTTTCATCATATTAGTCTCCAAATTCGAAATAGCGAACAAAGTTCAAACATTAGCCAAGTTTAGGTCTTGAGACATTAGCAAAGTTCATCATATTAGCCGAGTTTGTCATCACATTACAAAGTCGATATCGATCATAAAAACTACCATCACATAGAAGAGAGCTGCGGTCACGATGAGCATCATCGCGACGAAACTGGTCTTCATACGGTTCCTCCAACGCTCCCTCCTCTCTCCCGCTAGATAGAGCGCGTATCTAGCTTCCGCCTCCGCCCTAGTGGTGTACCCTTTGCAAATGTTACCGTTGAAACGGTGAACCTGTCTCCGACACTCCTCCCAGTCGTCGTAGACTCCGGGAACCTTACCCTTGTACACGACATACGACGGCATCTCTATGCACTAGACAAACAAAACGTTAGTAGCAATTCACATATAATATATAAGCAATATATAAGTATTTAACAAAAGGATCGGAAGAGAAAAGCAACACATTAATAGCACGATTCATGGTCCTACTAATAAATAGCATCGATTACATATAAGTTGAACGACTGTCCAAACTAAAGAGACATACAAGTTCATTAAAGTTTAATTACAACACGAGCTAACCGATATTTCAGAACTACATAGCATCAATACTTTCGACTCGACTCAGGGACCCAGAGCGTGGATGAAGCCGCCGTCTTTCGTGATGGTCATGAATGGGCGGTCGTCGTCAGCCTGCATTTGTAGTGTTGTTTCTATTTCACTGTTGGACGGTTGATATTTGAGGTAGAACTGCCCCGAGGTATGAAGGACATCTTGATAGATGATTTCCGCAAACTCCGACTGGATGCAAAAGAATTCTTGTCTGTTGTCCTCGTCCTGGATTGCCGACAAGCATGCGGCCCAATCTTTGAGATTATTTGGTAGCGTAAGGTGATTATGGTCCCGTACGATCGCCCTCATGTGATGGAGGGCATAGTAGGCATCCTTCTGACGGCCAGGCGGCTGCTTGACGCAGGGGAACGTCGTTACGTGGGTGAACACGTGCTTGCTGTACCTACAAATTGGCCTCCTGAAGGTGCCTCCAGATTTGGCGTAGCCGGGGAGAGCATCATCAAGAACTTTCTTGATATTTGTGTAGTCTTTCTTCGACTGACGGTCCGAGTCGAAATACGTGGCCATGCAATATTTCAGGCTTAAGAGGATGAGTGTGCAATGTGTGTCACTGCACAAAACACGGAATGTTAGAAAAAAAAGAACGATCGAAATCTAAGAAATCATATGTTACGGGGCGGTGAGGGGATGACTTACTCGGAAAAGTAAGGCACGAGGAAGCTATCCTTATCTGGGTTCGCCAGAAAGACACCTTCAAGGTACGAACTCGCGACTTGCCAGTCCCCAGCGCTGCCAAAGATCTCGGCACGCATGTAGAAGGGGTCGACTATCACGATGTCCGGGGTCTTGTCTCTAATGATCCACATCTCCATACTGAGCAAAAATAGCCGAATGAAGGTGTAGTGCAGCGGATGAAGGTTAAACATAGCGAAGATGTCATCAAACCGCAGGACAATCATACGCCCGATGGTGCTATCGACGAAGCCCCTGCCCTCAGGCACCTTGGCCACGAAAACCAGGTATGCCACATCATTCTCGGAGACACGCCGCTTCTCCATAGAAAGAACACTGTCATGCAGACTCCGCATAGCACCGGTTGCAGCATTGAGCAGATTAGTCGGTAGCATCGGCCTACCCGCCACATGCGCCCTCCTCGAGATATCCTTAGGTGTTGGTGGCCCGTCCTGAGCATGGATCGTACTCGGTGCCGGCTGGCTCGCACCCTTGTTTTTCTTTCTTTTCCGTCCCTTCTGCTTCTTCTGCTGTAATGGGATCGAGTTCTGCTTAGAGACCACCTTCTTGAGTGTGTTGGGGCTGATAATATTTCGCACCTCGGCTACATGAGTCTTGGTGAAGGTGGCAGCTGGAGGCGTCTCCTAAGAACTGAACGCCAGACGATGCCTATTGCAATTGCGTTTCTCCGAGGTACCAGCTAGATCGCGATCGTCTTTTGCAGAGTTGGGTTCTTGAGAAGGAGGCCCCAAGAATTCGTCACCATACCCATGTTCGTTGAAGTACTTATCAATGTTGGAAAATATACCGTGGTCATCGTCATCGTCTGGATCCTGTGCCATATGCATGTCCGGATCAGCTGACGGCGGTAGCGTTGCGGCGGTCTTGCCATGGCTTGGCGCCGGCACGACTGGCGATGTTGTTTGTGGGGTGGTGTCCTCCGCCCTCAAACGAATCTGGCTCTTCGGCCAAAGCAGGGGCCAGCTTAAGCAGGCGCTGAGGGTCATCACATCATCTTCGTCGGCCCCAGGGGGTCGAAACGGAGGTAACAAGTCATCGCAGCCCCGCAGCACCCGAACCAGTTGAACCCTATACACGGTGGGTGGCATCGGATTACCGTGGAACATGCGGTTGCCTGGTTGAACGATTTTGGCCTTGGCAACATCGATCAACTCGTCGTCCATGAAGTGCAGGAGAGTGCATGGAACGTCAGCGGTGCCCTGCGAAAACATGTACGGCGTCAGGGATGCCTAGTTAAAGGCAAGGAGATGAAGTCATCGGCCGAGGCTTAGTTACCGTGATGGCGTCGAGCTCGGCTAATGTCGAGGCACCGCCAACGGCGGGCGTGCAAGTGACGGAGGGGCCGCTTGCTGCTGAGGTGCCGGACGGCGTATTCTTCCCACACCCGGGTGCATTAAGCTCCAGTGCCGGCGCCGACACCAGAGACACCAATGCCGCCTCCGCCGGAGACACCAATGTCGGCACGTTGTGCGAGTTGCTGCCCGTGAAGCTGGGAATCGGGGGCGGCCCCTGTTGGCCGCCCGCAATCCACGCCTACAGCCCGTCAAGTAAGGTAGGGATAATGGCGGTGATCGTCGCTCCCAGTTGGTCTCGCACTTGCTCTTGGACTATCTCCGGAATCCGCGCCACTTGTGCCTTGAGTTCTTTAACCTCGCGCTCCTGGCTTTCCGAGCTGGTCTTTCTCTCCTTTCGCCCAGCCGTATAGTATTCCGACCATTTCGTTGACAAGCCTTTGCCGGCCACACGACCAGATGACGACGGGTTACTGAACTTATCCTTGTGATTCATTATGGTCAACGCCCTATTTAAAGTGTTGTCCCAAGGGCAGCTCTGAGACCCCGCGCTACTGCTTTCAGTTTCCTGCGGAAGGAACGTGAACCATTTAGAAATTTGGCTTCATTAATTAGAATGCAACCATATGGAGCTAATTACGCGGGGGTGTATTCCTTACTAGAACAAGCTCAAGCGCCTTGGTCTTCGGATCCCTGGTAAGCTCCTTTGTTATCCGGTCCACGTTTTACCGGGCCCTGACATAGTTCCTGGTCTGCTTATCAGGGTATTTATCGAAGAGGAGCGGTAGGCCTTGCTCGGCATGCTCCGCGTCCTCCTTGTCCCATATAGGTTCCGCCACTCTGTAACCGCCGGGACCGAGTTGGTGGACCCCTAAGTTCAAGTCCCGCATATCTTTCCCCCACTGACTTGATTCCGCGGATGCGTTGTTCCCACACTTGATATTGAACTCCAGGTAGTCAGCTTTGCTGGTCGAAGGATTTGTCTCCATGATCTTCTCATAACTATCACCACGGAGAATCCTTCTCTTCACCGCGGCTCTCCAAGTAGCCAGGGCCATGCTCATCTTCGTGAGGGTGGCACTGTTCACTTTATTCCCTGAGAGGCGTGTGTTTGCGAAGTCACCGGGGAACTTGTATCGTTCGTGCAACTTCGTGAAGAGGAGGTTGCGCAAATTCAGTCGGTCACGATGCCTTAGGTTCTCTGTGTTGATCGAGACGCTGCTCCGGAGAATGCACCCGAGTTGTCCCGCGTACCCACTGACTAATTCTTTGGGCGCCATTGGATACCCACCGGAGGACACTTCAGTAAATTCCTCCTTGACAGTGCCGAGCACGATCGGGCGCCGGTCCTTCCGTTGCCTCTTCGGTTGGCTGCCATCTGTGCGTTTGCTGCCATCATCAGTGGTGGCATCCCCGGCGGCACCATCAGTGGTGTCATCCCCGAAGCCACTAGGGGTTGTGTAGTCGGGATCGGTGTCTTCCGCGGCGTCCTCATAGGGGTGAGGTTCTTCCTCCATCTCCTGGGACAGCTCCCAGAATGACTTGCCCGAACTGCCGGCCTCATCGTTGTCGGCCATGTTCGCTCTAAATAGGAAAAAAGGCTACTAGAGTTATTGGATGAGATCAGGGTAGTATCTATCCTTCTCATATTTAGAGGAATATTTCTGTTTTGGTTGAGAATCGGGCACCTTCTAGGTCAAGAAAATTGGGCATGACTTTGCTAATTTTCTTGACCTAGGAGTGCCCCATTCTGAACCGGAACGGGAATTAATCAATATTTCAGGAGAAAGGGGTCATTTCACATCAGAAGCTGCCAACATATAGAAGCTGCCATCATATAACATCATATATAACACCATGGAAGCTGCCATCATATAGAAGCCAGCATATAGAAGCCCACAGCCATCATGTTCCTATGTATTCTCCTCCCCTCTCCCAGGAGGAAAGAACCAAAAATGGTTTCTGATATCTACATGATAATGTAATGTAACATCCCCTCACACTTCCATGTTGTATATATCATCAGCTAAATTAACCATGAAACAATACTAAGCATGATTGATAATTGTCCATAATCAGGAGTTACAGTTCACACTTAAATAAACTTCAAAACTATATAATTATTTTGTAGTCAATGAGCAAATAGCATGGTGGCGATAACCAGAATGTTTATAGGTACCTTTTTTTTCTTATGCAACTTTTCCAGACAACATCTGTGCTTTGTGAGATTCTTCTGATTCAAGACCTGAACAAAACAAACAGCAATCAATTAATTCACAGGTGAAAATATATTGTTTTTCCTATGCAGGAATAAATCAAATTAACACAGGAAATGGACACTTGGACCTAACTGTACTTTGTAGAATGAGAATCTCCATTGCCAGCCATATTTAATGTAGAAGACTAGATCTACAGTACAATGATGTCAGTCGGTCAGTCGATCCTCCTCATGTTGAATCACAAAACAAAACAGAGTACCTTGGCAGCTTCCAGCTATCTATATAATGTATGTATTATTAAGCTCTATAAATTCACTCACGAGGTATCAATTTGTGCTAAAATTTAGTTTGTGCATATAGACAGACAGACATCAAGTTCCTCTACTAGGCTAATCAATTTGAATTCTATCAATTCTGTTGCATCAAGTTTGTATTCATCTCCCACAAAAAAAAGTTTTTATTCATCAATTCTATCAATTTGAACTCGTGCATGCAGACATCAATTCAGAAAGAGAGCTCCAAGAAAAAGATTTGTCCTCAACATTACTTTTTGTTCCTTTAGAACATTTATGGGCAAGCTCTGTTGCATGTTCAGACAAGTACATGTCTGTCTCCCAAACACGTTCAGAGAACATCAATTTTGTTCCTTTCTAAATGAAAATTGCTCTCAATATTCCTCGGAGGATATTCCTGCATTTTGCATGTCTCAATTCTCCTTAAAGTTTACTTCTGCATTAACCATAAGTTGCTCCCAATTTTGCTCAATTCAACCAACTGCCATTAGGATTACATTCAACCAATTCTTAAGAACTACTAACACACAAATGGCAATGACTAGCAACACAACAACTAACTTCATTAATTCCACCATCTCATTGCCTACACCTAATATTGTTGCTAAGTTTTTTTGAAAGGTAATAGTGCTTTTCCTCTTAAATCTGCATAGCCGTTTCTTCTCAAATTCATCAGTTGGGCTCCTTCTTTGCTATGTTCATCGATTCATAGCGATTTTCATACCCCAATGAGTCTATTAATTCATCTTAGCAATGGTGACAAGGGAGGTACAAGCGCAATTCTTGTAAATATGCATTACATAGTAAACTAGGGAGGACTACAACTGGTTCAGTTGTGGTAATTTGCAAGACACGAGCTTGATTTGCTGCACAAACAAATCGAGGACCTTGGGCTTGGACTGCTGATTTGCCGTGGCAAAGGGAATAGACAGGAAGACAAATGAGTAGGGGGGTTCGGAGGAGGAGGGAATCATACCCAGGTCACCGGGATTTGGAGAACCTCGCTGCGGCGTGGTCGTCACCTACCTAGAGAAGAGAGCAGAAGATAGATGAGATGGGGGTCAGAAAAGAGAGCAGGGAAGGGAAGGAAACGAGATGAGGAAGGGAAGGGATGGGAAGTGGAGGGCAAACCTTGAGGAGCTCACCGTGACCTACAGGTGAGCAAAGCGGGCTCGGGGGAGAGCTCGCCGGAGTCCGCCGGGCTGAGCAGAAAGCCGGTGGCGGGGAAGGCGTCGCGGGGGCGTCCGGCGTCATGCGGCTTGTCCGCGGAGACGTAGTCGAGGGAGGTGGAGTGCTTGGGCACGTCGGTGTGGCTCGAGGTCGATGGTTGCCACGACGGTGCGAGGTGGCCGGCGATGGGCGCGTCGCGCACGGGTTGTCGACGCGGATCTGGGGGAGAGGAGAAGGCGGAGAGGGCGAGGGGAAGCGCGAGGGGGCAAGTGGGGAGGGAGGGCCCGAGGAGGCAGGGCGGCGGCGCAGTGGGTCGGGGCAGCGGCGTAGGTCGGGGGCGCTGGTCGGGGCAGGATTTGGGGGAGAGAGGTGTGAGGTTGGGGAGGATTTGGGATCTTTTCGTGGGGGAAGGGTTAGCAATGGCGCACCTTTTAGAGATGCGCCATAAACACCATGATAGCAATGGCGCACCTTCTCCTGGTGCGCCATTACTAACTTTTTTTTTGGATTTTTAGTTGCATGTAATAATTTTTTAGAAAATGACCATAAATTTTGAAATGTTACGATATAAGTAGTTATTACTAATTTTCAAATACTTGCGTTGCAAAACATTTGTGAATTGGTAAAACATTTATGAATATGAAAAAATATCATCAAATTTGAAAAAATATTCATGAATTCAAAAAGTGCCCATGAAATTTCAAAATATTCATGAGTTCAAAAAATATTAACAAATTCAATACTTTTGTGTGTTAGAAAAATGTTCGCATTTTCAAAAAATGTTTGCAAATTTAAGCAGGAAAAGGAACACTGAAAAATAAAATACCAGAATAAACAAAGAAGCCCAAGGTGCGTGTAAATGATGATTTGCAACAAAACAAGCGGGAGAAGAACAAAAATTACAAATCCAAGAAGAAGGTGTGGTCGATACTTCAACTTCGTGATGGAGAAGTTACAAAAGGAAGGTAAGTACAGACAACATTAATCCCCACTGTTTTGAACAAAAGAGGTTACTGGATAGAGGACTAGAACAGAAGAAATGCCATTTCCATACTTCAACTTAGTTGCATGTAATAATGGACCTTGCCACTGACACACACACGGGGCCGACACGTCGTGATTCGATCTTAGCTATCTTTTCACAATCTTCTTGCCCTTCTTTTTCGCAAATGGAGTTCTTCTCTTGAACGGACGTTCTCTAGGTAGGGTGGTCCTGCTTCTTCTTGTGGTGTATGGTACTTCATCGTCGTCGTCATCTTCCATCTTCAGGTCGCCGTACTTGTCGAAGTCTTGCTCATTGGCGACTCCATCCATTCCGATGATGTTCCTTTTGCCTCTCCTCACGACAACACGACTGGGTTTTGACGGGTCGGTAATGAAGAAGCATTGGTCCACTTGGGAAGCCAGTACCCATGGCTCATTTTTCGTGGTGACGTTTGCGCCCGCGGTCTTGGATTTGGCTTCGGTTATAACCATGGTGGTGACATACCGGTCTTCTTTTAGGACGCTCTTGGCCCATCTGACACGGAACATCGGGACCTTCTCTCCAGCGTAGCTCAGCTCCCAGATCTTCTCGAGCATTCCGTAGTATCTGTCCTTGTCGTTACCGGTGTAGGATTCCATCGTTACCCCGGAGTTCTGATAATCGCTCTTGATGTCCTTTTCCTCGGTGTAGAATGTGTACCCGTTGATATCGTACGCCTCATAGGTCATCAGGTTGTGCTCGACGCCCTGTGACAAGGCGAATATGAGTTTTTCTTCCGCGGAAGAATCCTCATGTAAAGGGTACGACAGAAGCTTGTCCTTGAACCAATGCGTGAAACATGAGTTGTGCTCTTTGATTATATCTCCGTCCGTCCTCTGTTGGCCTCGGTCATTGTACGTCTTCTCAATAAAGGTTTTGTGCTCTACCACCCAAGGATCGACCATGTCTATGTGTTGTAGCGCGACTAGGTTTGCTCTTTCAAAGTCGGTGAGTCGACCCTTGAAGTCGACATGCATTTTGCGGCGACCCTCGCGGTGTCCCCATCCAGCGAGCCTGCCGAGGTGCCTGTTGACGGGCATACCAAATGGTTTCTCGATGCCTAGATAATTTGTGCAGTAGGAGAGATGCACTCTTCGGTCAGAAAGCCCTTGGCAATGCTTCCATCTGGACGTGCCCTGTTGCGAACGTATCCTTTGATGACACCATTCATCCTTTCGAATGGCATCATGCTGTGCAGGAACGTCGGCCCGAGTTGGATGATATCCTGCATGATATGGACTAGCAGATGTACCATAACGTCTAAGAATGCGGGCGGGAAGTACATGTGAAGCTCGCATAGTTTCACCATGATCTCTTCTTGTAGCCTTCTGAGTTGCCTCACGCCAACCGACTTCCGAGAGATGACGTCGAAAAAGTTGCATAGGCCAAATAGCGTATCACGGACGTGCGCGTCCATGATCCCACAGATTGCAACTGGAAGTATCTGCGTCATCAGCACGTGACAGTCGTGAGACTTCATCCCGCTGAACTTCTGCTTCGCTGAGTCTAGGTATCTGCTTATCTTCCCCGCGTAATCGTAAGGAAGTTTTACTCGTATGCGGCAGGTGAAAAACTGCTCAATCTCCTCCTGACTTAGAGTGAAGCACGCGGGAGGGCAGTCATATTCGATCTTCTTGGCCTTTTTTCCTTTGCGACGACTTTCCGTGACCTTCGCCTCATCATCATCATCATCATTAGGGCATTTTGCGTGAAGCTCCTCCCTGATGCCCATTGATTGCAAGTCTGCCCTTGCTTTCAGCCCATCTTTGGTCCTCTCTGGCATGTTGAGCAGGGTACCAAGCAGACTCTCGCACACGTTCTTCGTGATATGCATGACATCAAGGCATTGAGGCACACGGAGGATCTTCCAGTACGGCAAGTCCTAGAAAAGAGACCTCGTTTTCCATACCTTCAGCAGCGGCTCTGGCGCCTTTCGCTTCTTTCCCGGCGGTGGGCACTCTTTCCAATTTTTCAACAGCTCGTCTATTTCCTCGCCGCTCCTCGTACGCGGGCGTCTTCGGGGTTCGGTTTCACCATCGAACAGATCCTTGCGTTTTCTCCATGCGTCAACGCCGCGAAGCCACCTTCGATGTTACATGAACACGGTTTTCGTAGACCTGGGATCTCTATCTAGCTGGCGATACGTTGTGTCATCCATGCACCTGATGCATGCACAAAATCCGTGGACCACCTGCCCCGCGACATATCCGTAACTGAGATAGTCGTGCACCGTCGTGAACAGTGCGGCTCTCATAGGGAAATATTCTTTCGCTGCAGCGTCCCACGTATTGGCTGGCGTTTTCCACAGCGTGTCTAGCTCCTCTTTCAGCAGCCCCAGCTACAGATTGATGTCTTTCCCTGGTTGTTTCGGCCCTTCAATTAGCATACTCATGTGAATGTACTTCCTCTTCATGCACAACCAGGGGGAAGGTTGTACATCCACACAAACACAGGCCAGGTGCTATGTGTGCTTCTCTGGCTGCCAAACGGATTGACTCCATCGGTGCCTGCGCCTAGCATGATGTTCCTTCGATCGTCCCCAAATTATGGGTGTTCGAAGTTCAACGCTTGCCACTGGCTCGCATCCTTAGGGTCACTCAGCATCTTGTCTTTTCTATTTATCTCTGGATCATTTCCGTCATCTTCTCGCTTCTTCTCCTCCCTATACGCGTGCCAACGCAGGAGCTTTGCTAGCTTAGGGTCCGCGAAATACCGCTGCAGATGAGGAGTGATTGGAAAGTACCACACCACTTTTCGAGGAGCTTTCTTCCTATTCTTGTATCGAGTGACGCCCCACACCGGACATATGGTAGACTCCGCGTGCTCATCCCGATAAATGTTGCAATCATTCATGCACACATGGTATTTCACGTGCGGTAAATCTAGAGGACACACGATTTTCTTCGCCTCCTCAAAACTGGTCGGGCACTTGTTCCACTTGGGAAGACGTTCGTGCCAGAATAACATGTTTTTGTCGAAGCATGCGTCGGTCATTTTGTGTTTGACCTTCATCTCCAGAGCCATGAGCGTTACTTTCAGGCGGGTATCCTCGGGCCTGCATCCTTCATACAATGGAGTAACCGCGTCTATCTCCAGTTGATCTAGCTTGGCTTTCTCTTGGGCGGCAGCTCTTGCGTTACCCGTCTGCTTGAGAAGCAGCTCTTGAATATGAGGGTCCTGCACCCAGCCCATCGATGGTCCATCATCGTCTACTCCGGCATCTTCATCTTCATGATCATGCCCTTCGTCTTGATCTTCCTCATCATCATGTCCGGCATCTTCTACATGATGACTGTGTCCTGCATCTACTTCGTGATCATGTCCTGGAGATTCTTCGTCTTCTCGCCCGCCCTCGCCGCTATTGTCTTGCTGCCCTTCCTTATTTCTTGCCCGGCCCCCATGGACGACTTCATAATCATCTTCATCACCTTGCCACCGATAGCCATCCATGAAACCACGCACGAGCAGGTGGTCCCGCACCTGTCTGGAATCCGGGTCCATAAGGCTCCTCAGCTTGCATCTTCGACACAGACATCTTATCTCCGTCTCGTTCTTTTGAAGCATCTCGGCCTTCGTGGAGCTCAAAAACCTATTCACGATGCCTTCGGTCATCGTGCGGACCATGGTTGCCTGCGGGGTAGACCAAAACGATATCTTAGAACCAAAAAAAAATTGGCATCACTTTGCCTAAAAATAGGACCAAAAAGAATGCATAGTGCCAAATTCTCGCCGAAACGGAAATGAATCAACATTCCGCCAAAATATTGGCAACTATCGCATTTCAAATACCGGTACCTCCAAACACAAACATATGCAACACCACAAACATACATAGATCTAGGCCATAAAATGTGTGCACGTTGTTGGAGGGAGAAAAAAGAAAATCTAGAACATAAAGAAAGCTTTCCCCTTACTTACCTATCAAAAAAAGGAAATTTAACCACTTAATTTGGGTGAATCTATGGTGCAAATGAGGTGAGGACGAGGAGGCAGCCGAGACCAAGCTTGGTAGAGGTGGAGAGAATGAGGTGGGGAAAGTGAGTGTGGTAGGTGGCTGTCCAAAATATTTAGCTGCTCTCAGGTTACCAATGGCACACCTTCTAAGAATGCGCCATTGGTAACCAGGGTTACTAATGGCACACCTGGTGTGTGGTGCGCCATTACTAGTTTTGAAAAAAAATAGCGCACCGTGGGTGTGGTGCGCCATTACTAGTTAAAACTAGTAATGGCGCACTATCCCCAGGTGCGCCATTACTAGTTTTGAAAAAAAAAAAGAAAAAGAAATTGTTAGTAGTAGCGCACTGAGGGTGTGGTGCGCCATTACTAGTTAAAACTAGTAATGGCGCACTATCCCCTGGTGCGCCATTACTAGTTTTGAAAAAAAAAATGTTAGTAGTGGCGCACCGTGTGTGTGGTGCACTATTAGTGATATGGCCACTAATGGCGTACCTATATCTGGTGGGCCACTGCTATATAGCAGTGGCGCACCACATACGTGGTGCGCCATTAATGTCCATATTAGCTATAGCCTTTTTTTCTAGTAGTGTAGAGCGTGCTTCAGAAAAAAGGAAAAATCTGTGGGACCAAGGCGACTAGCGATCGGCCTGAAAAATAGCATTGGTAGTTATAGCACGGCGTCTATTACTAGAGGAAATAATGCGTACACACATGCATGCAGTGCTTCCACCCCGGGTGCACACATGCATGCACTTACTCCACTCCGTAGTAGTACATCAAGAGAAAATTGTGGACTTGATTGCGGTTACCACGGCGTAATTAATTGAGCATTAAACCAAACGCGTCTAAAGTCTCTCTGGTGGTGGAAATGCATTGAGAGAAATGCATCATAATGAAGCGCGCCCTGTAAACTATGACGGAGGGAGGAGTAGTATGAAGGTGCAAAACCAAGTACGCGTATGGCCAGTCAGTCAACGCACCTCCTCTTGGCATATCAATGACATGTGGGACAGGAGTGCGAGCAAACCGATCTCAATTGACGGCAAAATGGCCAACCCGCCGTTCCTTGAGAGAGACAAGGAGCGAGAACACACAGACGGGCTCGCACGGAGGCCAAGATATATTCGAGCATGGTTGGTTGATCGATATCATGATTACATGTTGGGTTGCCGTTTTCCGCCCTTCTCTAGAATAAACGTGTACTTTATCAGAGATTAAAAAAATAAGAGTACAGACGCTCCACCATGCGGTTCTAGTAGTAGTACTACTCGTACTACTAAACCTTGCGCTTGGCTCTTCGCCTCTTCGTGAAGTCGAACAATGATGGTACTCCGCATGTTGGGTACTACAGTGTATGCCTCTAACAATATGACACCGAATGGACTGATGCATGTCCACCGCCTGCGCGAGGGTAGGTTGCATTAGTCAAAAGGCGTAAGCGAGCTTCACCTTGTCCTGCAAGCTTCACCTCGTTCTGCGAGTTGACGGGACACACCAAAAAGTAGTGCTAGTCCATACTCCCTCCTTTCCGGTTAATATGGCTTAATATTTTTTGCGGGTAAATGAGAGGGCTTTATTCATATATAAGCACTCTTAGGACGATCAGCCAAGACACTGGTCACTAGGAAGCGAGATACCCCGCAAAAAAAGAAGTAGGAAGCGAGGTGTTTCATCAAGCCAGCTCTTGGCCATATTCAAAGTGCAGCAAGCACGGTTCGCACAAAGATGCGCTGCAAGGTTTGCTGACCTGTTTACATGCTGAGTAACAAAAAAAGAGGAAATATTACCGAGCGCTCCTATTTGTAACAGGATATGAGCCAGAATTAAGCGAGAATTGTGGCGAGTGTTCCAAGCAATCAACTTCCATTATCACATGCGAGAACCCTCGAAGAGAACCAAATGTGTTGAAGATTGCTTTATCACATTTTAAAAATATAATAAGAGTGCAGACGCTCCTCCATCCGGTTGGCTGTAGACTATAGTAGTAGTACTAGTACTAGTAAACTTTGCGCTTGGCTGTTCGCCTGTTCGGGAAGTCGAACAAGAATAGTACTAGTATAGTGTATGCTTCTGGCAATCTGACACCGAATTAACTGTTGCACATCCACCGCCTGAGCGAGGGATAGCTTGCATTTGTCAAAAGTTTCTCCTTGTCCTGCGAGCCACCGCGCGCAAGCTTCTCCCATCCTGCAAGCTTCTCCTCGTTCGGCAAGTTGACGGGACACAGAAAAGTAATGCTAGTCCATACTGCCTCCTCTCCGGTTAATATCGCTTAATTTCAAACGAGATAAATACACTGTCAATCACTGTATATTTGTAAAAATACGGTCAGTGAACTTCATAATACGCTCATTGTGCTCAATATATATATATCCGGGTGTTTATACGGTCACTGGCTCACCCTGACTGAGTATGTGTGTGCATGCATGTGTAGGTTGAGCACTTGAGCGTGACCGTGTGTGTTCCGTCGTGTGCTCGGACGTGCATGCATTAGGGCGTCGCGCGCGTTTTTGCGTCCATGTGTACGTGTGACTGTTGCATACACGTAGGGGGAGTACGTGTAGGGGCCACTAAGGAGCAGTCAAATCACACAGTAAGTTAGTCGGAAGAAGCAACTATCATTTCACTCTTCAATGACACGTCACTACTAGGAAAAGGGCTATAGATGAAATGGCCACTAATGGCGCACCAGACATGTGGTGCGCCACTATTATATAGTAGTGGCGCACCATGTGCTGGTGCGCCATTAGTGTGAAAGACACTAATGGCGCACTAGACACACGGTGCGCCACTAGTAACAATTTTTTTCCAAACATACTAATGGCGCACCAGGGCACAGTGCGCCATTACTAGTTCTAACTAGTAATGGCGCACCAGCCTCATAGTGCGCCACTACTATATAAATTTGGTTTTTGCAAAACTACTAATGGCGCACCAGTGTATAGTGCGCCATTACTAGTTTAAACTCGTAATGGCGCACTGTGCCCTGGTGCGCCATTAGTGTATATTTTTTTATTTTATTTTTTTGCGAAACTACTAATGGCGCACCACCAGCAGGTGCGCCATTAGTAACCAGGGTTACTAATGGCACATTTGTAGGTGGTGCGCCATTAGTAACCTGGGACGAGCAAGATATTTTGGACAGCCACACCTACCCACTCACTTTCCCCACTTCATTCTCTCCACCTCCTCCTCCAAGGTTGTCTCGGCTGCCTCCTCCTCCTCACCTCATTTGCACCATAAATTCATCCAAATAAAGTGGTTAAATTACCTTTTTTGATAGGTAAGTAAGGGGGAAGCTATCTTTATGTTGGTCTCCCTCCAACAATGTGCACATGCACTTTTTATGGCCTAGCTAGATCTATGTATGTTTGTGGTGTTGCATATGTTTGTGGTGTTTCATACATGTTTGTGTTTGCAGGTACCGGTATTTGAAATGCGATAGTTGCCAATATTTTGCCGGAATGTTGATTCATTTCTGTTTCGGCGAGAATTTTGGCACTATGCATTCTTTTTGGTCCTATTTTTAGGGAAAGTCATTCCAAATTTTTTCTTGGTTCTAAAATATCGTTTTGCTCTACCCCGCAGGCGACCATCGTCCGCACGATGACCGAAGGCACCGTGAATAGGCTTTTGAGCTCCGTGAAGGCCGAGATGCTTGAAAAGAACGAGACAGAGATAAGATGTCCGGGTCGAAGATGCAAGCTGAAGAGCCTTATTGTGGACCCGGATTCCGGCCAGGTGCGGGACCACCTGCTCTTGCGTGGTTTCATGGATGGCTATCTGTGGCAAGGTGATGAAGATGACTATGAAGTCGTCCATGGGGGCCGGGCAAGAAATGAGGAAGGGCAGCAAGACAACCACCGCAGCTCGGGTGGGCGAGAAGACGAAGAATCTCCATGACATGATCACGACGGTGATTCTGTACACAGTCATCATGTAGATGATGCCGGACATGATGATGAGGAAGATGCCGGAGCAGACGAAGGGCATGATCATGAAGATGAAGATGTCGGCGGAGCAGACGCGATGGACCATCGATGGGCTGGGTGCAGGACCCTCATATTCAAGAGCTGCTTCTCAAGCAGACGGATAACGCAAGAGCTGCCGCCCGAGAGAAAGCCAAGCTGGATCAACTGGAGATAGACGCGGTTACTCCATTGTATGAAGGATGCAGGCCCGAGGATACCCGCCTGAAAGTAACGCTCATGGCTCTGGAGATGAAGGTAAAACACAAAATGACCGACGCATGCTTCGACGAGAACATGTCATTCTGGCACGAACGTCTTCCCAAGGGGAACAAGTGCCCAATGAGTTTCGAGGAGGCGAAGAAAATCGTGTGTCCTCTGGATTTACTGCACGTGAAATACCATGTGTGCATGAACAATTGCATCATTTATCGGGACGGGTACGCGGAGTCTACCATATGTCCGGTGTGCGGCGTCACTCGATACAAGAAGAGGAAGAAAGCTACTCGAAAAGTGGTGTGATACTTTCCGATCACTCCTCGTCTGCAGCGGAATTTCACGGACCCTAAGGTAGCAAAGCTCCTGCGTTGGCACCGTAAGGATCCGGAGATAAATAAAAAAGACAAGATGCTGAGTCACCGTAAGGATGGGAGCCAGTGGCAAGCGTTGAACTTCGAACACCTAGAATTTGGGAAGGATCCAAGGAACATCGTGCTGGGCGCGAGCACCGATGGAGTCAATCTGTTTGGTAGCCAGAGAAGCACACATAGCACCTGGCCTGTGTTTGTGTGGATGTCCAACCTTCCCCCTGGTTGTGCATGAAGAGGAAGTACATTCACATGAGTATGCTAATTGAAGGGCCGAAACAACCAGGGAATGACATCAATCTGTATGTGGGGCTGCTGAAAGAGGAGCTAGACACGTTGTGGAAAATGCCAGCCAATACGTGGGACGCCGCAGAGAAAGAATATTTCCCTATGAGAGCCGCACTGCTCACGATGGTGCACGACTATCTCGGTTACGGATATCTCGCGAGGCAGGTGGTCCACGGATCTTCTGGATGCGTCAGGTGCATGGATGACACAACGTATCGCCAGCTAGATAGAGATCCCGGGTCTTCGAAAACCCGTTCATGGGACATCGAAGGTGGCTTCGCGACGATGACCCGTGGAGGAAACGCAAGGATCTGTTCGATGGTGAAACCGAACCCCGAAGACGCCCGCGTACGAGGAGCGGCGAGGATAGACGAGCTGTTGAAAAATTGGAAAGATTGTCCACTGTCGGGAAAGAAGCAAAAGGCGCCAGAGCCGGGAAAGAAGCGAAAGGCGCCAGAGCCGCTGCTGAAGGTATGGAAAACGAGGTCTGTTTTCTGGGACTTGCCGTACTGGAAGATCCACCGTGTGCCTCACAGCCTTGATGTCATGCATATCACGAAGAACGTGTGCGAGAGTCTGCTTGGTACCCTGCTCAACATGCCAGAGAGGACCAAAGATGGGTCGAAAGCAAGGGCAGACTTGAAATCAATGGGCATCAGGGAGGAGCTTCACGCTAATGATGATGATGATGGGGCGAAGCAGGACATGGAAAGTCGTCGCAAAGGCAAAATGGCCAAGAAGATCGGAAATAACTTCCCTCCCGTGTGCTTCACTCTAAGTCAGGAGGAGATCGATCAATTTTTCACCTGCCTCGTAGGAGTAAAACTTCCTTACGGTTACGCGGGGAAGATAAGCAGATACCTAGACTCAGCGAAGCAGAAGTTCAGCGGGATGAAGTCTCACGACGGTCATGTGCTGATAACGCAGATACTTCCAGTTGCAATCCGTGGGATCATGGACGCGCACCTCCATGAAATGCTATTTGGCCTATGCAACTTTTTCGACGTCATCTCTCATAAGTCAGTTGGCGTGAGGCAACTCAGAAGGCTACAGGAAGAGATCATGGTGATACTATGCGAGCTTGAGATGTACTTCCCGCCCGCATTCTTCGACGTTATGGTGCATCTGCTGGTCCATATCGTGGAGGATATCAGCCAACTCGGGCCGACGTTCCTGCACAGCATGATGTCGTTCGAAAGGATGAATGGTGTCATCAAAGGATACGTTCGCAACATGTCACGTCCAGAGGGAAGCATAGCCAGGGGCTTTCTGACCGAAGAGTGCATCTCCTACTGCACGAATTATCTAGGCATCGAGAACCCCGTTGGTCTGCCCGTCAACAGGCACCTCGGCAGGCTCGCTGGATGGGGTCACCATGAGGGTCGCCGCCAAATGCATGTCGACTTCGAGGGTCGACTCGCCGACTTTGAAAGAGCAAACCTAGTCGCGCTACAACACATAGACGTGGTCGATCCTTGGGTGGTAGAGCACAAAACCTTTATTGAGAAGACGTACAATGACCGAGGCCAACAGAGGGCGGACGGAGATATAATCAAAGAGCACAACTCATGTTTCACGCGTTGGTTCAAGCAGAAGCTTCTGTCGTACCCTTTACATGAGGATTCTTCCGCGGAAGAACAACTCATATTCGCCTTGTCACAGGGCGCCGAGCACAACCTGATGACATATGAGGCGTACGATATCAACGGCTACACATTCTACACCAAGGACAAGGACATGAAGAGCGATGGTTAACAGAACTCCGGGGTAACGATGGAATCCTACACCGGTAACGACAAGGACAGATACTACGGAAGGATCGAGGAGATCTGGGAGCTGAGCTACGCTGGAGAGAAGGTCCCGATGTTCCGTGTCAGATGGGCCAAGAGCGTCATAAAAGAAGACCTGTATTTCACCACCATGGTTATACCCGAAGCCAAATCCAAGACCGCAGGCGCGAACGTCACCGCGAAAAATGAGCCATGGGTACTTGCTTCCCAAGTGGACCAATGCTTCTTCATTACCGACCCGTCAAAGCCCAGTCGTGTTGTCGCGAGGAGAGGCAAAAGGAAGATCATCGGAATGGATGGAGTCGCCAATGAGCAAGACATCGACAAGTACGGCGACCCGAAGATGGAAGATGACGACGACGATGAAGTATCAGCATACACCACAAGAAGAAGCAGGACCACCCTACCTAAAGGACGTCCGTTCAAGAGAAGAACTCCATTTACGAAAAATAAGGGCAAGAAGATTGTGAACAGATAGCTAGCTAAGATCGATTGTATTTAAATTGTAGCCTTCATTTCTCGATTGTATTTCATGGGCACTTTTTGAACTCATGAATGTTTTTAAATTTCATGGACACTCGATCTCGATCCCCCTCCATCTCGATCGCTATCCCACCTCGCCAGATCCGGTCCCCCTCGCCGCTGAGCACCCCCCGCACCCTCTCCCCCGCTCCACCAGCCGCCGCCTCCGACCCCTCGCACCCTCCCCCGATCCACCGCCGCCGACGACACACCGCACCCTCCCCCGCTCCACTGCCGGCGACGACCCACCGCACCCCTCCCCCGCACCCTCCCTGACCTGCTCCACCGACCGCCGCCGCCGACCCACCGCACCCTCCCCCGCTCCACCACTGCCGACAACCCACCGCACCCTCCCCCGCTCCACCGCCGCCGACAACCCACCGCACCCTCCCCGCTCCACTGCCGCCGACGACCCCCCGCACCCTCCCCCGCACCCTCCACGGCCCGCTCCACCGTCACAAATGAATGCAACTAAAATTGCAAAAAAGAAACAAATTTGATTATATTTTCAAATAACAAATTTGATGATGTTTTTAAATAATAAATTTGATGATATTTTTTATATTCATAAATATTTTCAAATAACAAATTTGATGATATTTTTTAAAAAATTATTACTGTTTTTATTAAAAATTATTACTGTTTCATATTCATATTCATTTTCTAAAAAATTATTAGATGCAACAAAAAATAATAATAATAAAAATTACTTATGGCGCACCTCTGGCTGGTGCGCCATTGCTATATAAAAAAAAGATTACTAATGGCGCACCCCTAGATGGTGCGCCATTACTAACATTCCCCCTTGTGTGTGTTGTCCATCTCGCGTTCGTCCTTCTCTCCCAATATCACATCTCTCCGACCCACTGCCCGACCCACTGCGCTGCCGCCCCTACTGCGCCGCCACCCGTAAGCCGCCCTCCTCCTCCCACTACTAGAAAAAGGCTTACTGGTGGCGCACCAGTTTTGCCTACTAATGGCGCACTACTGGTGCGCCACTAGCACCACGCCACTAGTATTTTTTACTAATGGCGCACCGCTGGTGCGCCATTAGTATCTGGTATACTAATGGCGCACCAGGTAGTGCGCCATTAGTATAGGCCATGGTGCGCCATTAGTATGCCTCCCAGGGGGCCATATATACCCATGTGCTTTGCCATACTAATGGCGCACTGCGGGGTGATGCGCCATTAGTATCCTTTGGCATACTAATGGCGCACTGCTGGGTGATGCGCCATTAGTATCCTCTGGCATACTAATGGTGCACTGCGGTGTGATGCGCCATTAGTATCCTTTGGCATAGTAATGGCGCACGTTGGTGTGATGCGCCACTAGTATGTATATTAGGGATTTTTTTCTTTTCTGATTTTTGCACATATTACAAAATATATTATTGGACAGAATATAAGCAGCACCACACAGCAACAGCAGATTCATCGAATACAATAGAAGATTATTCTTCGAATACAATTCATCATATTAGTCTCCGAATTCAAAAGACCGAACAAAGATAGAACATTACAAGTCTCGAGACCGCAGGTAGCGAGTTTGTCTTCACATTACAAGTCGATATCGATCATCTAAACTACCATCAAATAGAAGAGAGCTGTGGTCATCACGATGACAATCATCGTGATGAAACTGGTCTTCATCCGGTTCCTCCAACGCTCCCTCCTCTCTCCCGCTAGATAGCGCGCGTATCTAGATTCCGCCTCCGCCCTAGTGGTGTACCCTTTGTAACTGTTACCGCTGAAACGGTGAACCTTACCCTTGTACACTCCGCCTCCGACACTCCTCCCAGTCGTCGTAGACTCCGGGAACCTTACCCTTGTACACGACATACGACGGCATCTCTATGCACTAGCCAAACAACAGACAATACATAAGCAATATATAAGTATGCAATAAAAGGATCGGAAGAGAAAAGCAAGACATTAATAGCACGATTCATGGTCCTACTAATAAATAGCATCGATTACATCTAAGTTGAACGACTGTCCAAACCAAAGAGACATACAAGTTCATTAAAGTTTAATTACAACATGAGCTAATCAATGTTTCAGAACTACACATAGCATCACTACTTTCAACTCGACTCATGGGACCGGAGCGTGGATGAAGCCGCCGTCTGTCGTGATGGTCATGAAGTCGCGGGCGTTGTCAGCCTGCATTTGTAGCGTTGTGTCTATCTCATTGTTGGACGGTTGAAATTTGAGGTAGAACTACCCGAGGTACGAAGGACATCTTGATGGATGATTTCTGCAAACTCCGACTGGATGCGAAAGAATTCTTGTCGGATGTCCGCGTCCTGGATTGCCGCCAAGCTTGCGGCCCAATCTTTGAGATTATTTGGTAGCAGAAGGTGATTATGATCCCGCACGATCGCCCGCATGTGATGGAGGGCGTAGTAGGCATCCTTCTGACCGCCAGGCGGCTGCTTGATGCAGGGGAACGTCGTATTGTGGGTGAACACGTGCCTGCCGTACCTACGAACTGGCCTCTTAAAGGTGCCTCCAGATGCGGCGTAGCCGGGGAGAGCATCATCAAGAACTTTCTTGATATTTGTGTAGTCTATCTTGGAGTCACGGTCCGGGTCGAAATATGTGGCCATGGAATATTTCGGGCTTAAGAGGATGAGTGTGCAATGTGTGTCACTGCACAGAACACGGAATGTTAGAAAAAAAAACGATCAAAATCTAAGAAATCATATGTTACGGGGCGGTTAGGAGATGACTTACTCGGGAAAGTAAGGCACGAGGAAGTTATCCTTATCTGGGTTTGCCAGAATGACGCCTTCGAGGTGTGAACTCGGGACTTGCCGGTCCCCAGCGCTGCCCAAGATCTTGGCACGCATGTAGAAGGGGTCGACTATCACAATGTCCGGGGTCTTGTCTCTAATGATCCACATCTCCATACTCAGCGAAAACAGCCGAACGAAGGTGTAGTGCGGCGGATGAAGGTTAAGCATAGCAAAGATGTCATCAAACCGCAGGGCGATCGTACCCCCGACGGTGCTATCCACAAAGCCATTGCCCTCTGGCCCCTTGGCCACGAAAACCGGGTAGGCCACATCATTCTCTCTGAGACGCCGCTTCTCCAAAGAAAGAACACTGTCATGCAGACTCCGCATAGCACCGGTTGCAGCATTCAGCATATTTGTCGGTAGCATCGGCCTACCCGCCACATGCACCCTCCTTGAGATATCCTTAGGTGAAGGTGGCCCGTCCTGAGCACGGATCGTACTCGGTGCCGGCTGGCTCGCACTGGCGCCCTTGTTAGTCTTTGGTTTCCGTCCCTTCTTCCTAATCTGCTGTAATAGGATCGAGTTCTGCTCATAGACCGCCTTCTTGAGCGTGTTGGGGCTGATAATATTTGGCACCTCAGCTATCTGAGGCTCGGTGAAGGCGGCAGCTGGAGGCGTCTCCTGAGAACTGAATGCCAGACGACGCCTGTTGCAATTGGGTTTCTCCGCCGTACCAGCAAGATTGCGGTCGTCTTTTTCAGCGTTGGGTTCTTGAGAAGGAGGCCCGCAGAACTCGTCACCGTACCCATGTTCGGCAATGTACTTATCGACGTTGGAAAATGTACCGCCGTCGTTGTCGTCGTCATCCGGATCCTGTGCCATATGCATGTCCGGATCCTGTGCCATAGGGATGTCCGGCATGTCCGGTAGCGTTGCGGCGTTCTTGCCATGGCTTGGCGCTGGCACGACTGGCGGTCTTGTCTGTGGAGTGGTGTCCCCCGTCCCCAAACGAATCTGGCTCTTCGGCCAAAGCAGGGGCCAGCTTACACAGGCACTGAGGGTCATCACATCATCTTCGTCGGCCCTAGCGGGTCGAATCGGAGGTAAAACCTCGTCGCACCATGGCAGCACCCGAACAAGTTCAACCCTATACAAGGTGGGTGGCATCGGATTACCGTGGAACACGCGGTTGCCCGGTTGAAAGATTCTGCCCTTGGCGACATCGACCAACTCGCCGCCCACGAGAGTGCAAGGAACATCGATGGCGCCCTGTGAAAACATGTAGGGCGTCAGGGATGCCCAGTCAAAGGCAAGGAGATGAAGTCATCAGCCGAGAGGCTTAGTTACCGTGATGCCGTCGAGCTCGGCTAATGTCGAGGCACCGCCAACGGCGGGCGTGCGCGTGCAACTGACGGAGGGGCCGCTTGCTGGCGAGGTGCCGGCCGGCGTACACCCGGGTGCATTAAGCTCCAATGCCCGTGCCGGCGCCGCAGACACGAATACCGCCTCCGCTGGAGACACCAATGGCGCCGCCTGCGCGTTGTGCGAGTTGCTGGCCGTGAAGCTGGGAACCGGCGGAGGCCCCTTTTGGCCGCCCGCAATCCACGTCGTCAGCCCCTGAATCAAGGTAGGCACAATGGCGGTGAGCGTCGTTCCCAGTTGTTGTTGCACTTGCTCTTGGACAATCTCCGGAATCCGCTTCACTTGTGCCTTGAGTTCTTTAACCTCCCGCGACTGGCTTTCCGAGCTGGTCTTTTTCTCCTTTCGCCCACCAGCGGTATAGTATGACGACCATTTTGTGGACAAGCCTTTGCCGGCCACACGACCAGCTGATGACGGCTTACTGAGCTTATCCTTGTTTTTCATTACGTTCAACGCCCTATTTAAGGGGGTGTCAAAAGGGGAGCTCTGAGACGACCCCGCGCTACTGCTTTCAGCCTCCTGCGGAAGGAATGTGAACCATTTATAAATTATGCTTCATTAATTAGAATGCAACCATATGGAGCTAATTACGCGGGAGTGTATTCCTTACCAGAACAAGCTCAAGCGCCCTGGTCTTCGGATCCGTGGTAAGCTCCTTTGTTACCGGGTCCTCCTTGTACCGGGCCCTGACAAAGTTCCTGGTCTGCTTGTCACGTAACTTCTCGAAGCGGGGCGGTAGGCCTTGCTCGGCACGCTCCGCGTCCTCCTTGTCCCATATAGGCTCCGCCACTCTGTAACCGCCGGGACCGAGTTGGTGGACCCCTAAGTTCAACTCCCGCATTTCTTTCCCCCACTGACTTGATTCGGAGGTCGCGCTGCTCTCGCACTTGATCTTGAACTCCTTGTAGTCATCTTCGCTCATCAAAGGATATTTCGCCTTGATCTTGTCATAACTATCACCTTTTTCAATCATTTCATTCACCGTGCTTCTCCATGTAGACAGGGCGGTGCTCATCCTCGTGAGGGCGGCACTGTTCACTTTATTCCCTGAGAGGCGTGTGTTTGCAAACTCAGCGGGGAACTTGTATCATTCGTGTAGCTTCGTGAAGAGGAGGCTGCACAAATTCCCTCGGTCCTTATGCCTTAGGTTCTCGGTGTTGATCGAGACGGTGCTCCGGAGAATGCACCCGAGCTGAACCGAGTACCCCTTGACTACATGTTTGGGCGCCGTTGGATGCCCGTCGGAGTTCACTTCAGTAAATTCCTCCTTGACGGTGCCGAGCACGTTCGGGCGCCGGTCCTTCCGTTGTCTCTTCGGTTGGCTGCCATCTGTGCATGCGCCGCCATCATCAATGGTGGCATCCTCGGCGGCACCATCAGTGGTGTCATCCCCGATGCCACTAGTGGTTGTGTAGTCAGGATCGGTGTCTTCCGCGGCATCCTCATAGTGGTGAGGTTCTTCCTCCATCTCCTGGGACAGCTCCCAGAATTGCTTGCCGCCGGCCTCATCGTTGTGGGCCATGTTTCGCTCTAAATAGGAAAAAAGTTTGGTCAAAAAGTTGGTTATTGTCAAGGAGCAAGATCATGGTCTCATCATTTAGGGTTTGTCGACACCGAGGCATCCTAAAAGCTAAGCTTTTATCCTTTAGGGTTTGTCGACGCCGAGGCACCCTAAAAGCCTAAGCGTACATCATTTAGGTTCTCATCGACACCGAGGCACCCTATAGAAGCCAAGGTTTCATCATTTAGGGTTTGTCGACGCCGAGGCACCCTAAATGCTAAGTTAAGTTTTCATCTTTTAGGGTTTATCAATGCCGAGGCACCCTAGGTTGGGCCTAATCACTTGGCACTAATCACTTGGCTCTATTGCCACCTATGTTGGGTTTATCATCTATGGTTTATCGATGCTAAGGAGAATTCTAAGTTGGGCCTAATCACTTGGCTCTATTGCCACCTATGGGTTAATGCAGCAAGAATGGCGGGGCAGTTGATCCTACTTAACTAAGTACTAAGATACCCCGGCCCATGCATTAGTCGCAAGTACCCCATATGTCCTATTTTTAGCAAAGTCATGCTAAAATTCACGGAAAATTTCAGCATGACCTTTGCTGAAAATAGGACATATGGAGTACCCGAATTTGCCGGAACGGAAGTTAATCGACATTCCAGCAAACTCAAGGGCCTCTCGGGGTACCCGCAAATTCATCACGACACAATGGTCGGAGACAAAATCCAGCAAACTAGCAAAGTTACTGACGTGTTTACAGAAATTGTTTTCTGTAAAAGATGATCATCGTCTTTGCAAGTCTTTCTCAATGTGATCACAAGTAATTCAGAGGCATCACAATAAAGCAACACCATGCACTAGCCTAAAAACAAGTGAAGTTTCACCCATATAAGAACAACTTCATAAAATCAGAGAAGTTGCTAAAATTTTTGTATCCTTCATACACACTGGAGTACAATGCTTTATAATGTTCCATCATCATTACAGAAATCCAAGAAACACATGGTCTTGAGGATATTCTTTATGACTGATTATTTCAGTTTTACATGCAGATTTTGACCAAAAACACATGGTCTTTTTAACAGTTTTCAGTTTGGACAGAATACTGAAAACTACAGTTTGGACAGAATTCCTAACACTTTGGTCTTCTAGTTACAAAACAAACCTGACATAATTCTAGATGCCATAACTGAATTTTTTTACAGTAGCTCAAGTTTTTGACAATAGCTCCTCACTGTCTGTCGCCTGCAACACTTTTTATGCTAGCAGCTCAAGTTTGTGCCATTGGAGCAAATAAGCAGGAACCAACATATGTAAGGTTTCAACAAGACTCATCATCAGTATATATAAGTAGGATCTTTGTAAACAAACGAACACTAAGAGCAGAATGTTCTTGCAACAAACATTATTGTGTGACATCGAAAGGCATCACTCTGCTTAAAGGGAAGGATGACTTAAGTGGCCAGATGTATATGATTGCACCACTTGATCTGCACTTCTCTATATTATATGATGTACTGAAGAACTTGAGCAAAAAAAGATAAATAGGAACATATTTCTCACCTTGGAGGTGTTGCTGCTGCTGCACTGTCTGGACTTCACTTCCTTTACCTCATCGGAAACCTGAAATATGCAGATGTTAGAAAGGTTCTAATTTGTATATGATGATTCTAAGAAAAGGGAAAAGGAGTATCAAGAACAGATTCACATGTCTGGCTGTTAGCCATTACAAACTTAAATTTATCTATTTCTGTATCTCAGAAACTATCATAAATGAATAATAGTATTATAGTTCAGCTATTCCATGGAATAATGGTCTTAAGATTAATGAACCAACAGATGCCCTAATGGAAGTAATAACAACATGACAGCAAACGACCAACAAACATGATGGGCAGACCAAATACTCATGTCACTTCCATTAGGGCATCATCTTCCTACAACTACTCATCTTCAGCAGCACATGATACTGCTACTGTATCTAATACAACAACATGACACTTGTTACTGTAGCACATGATACTGCTACTGTATCTACAACTACAACTACTACAACAACATAAAACTACTATGCATCATCTTCCTACTATACTTGCTAGTCATCTTCAGAACCAAACAGCAGCAAAAACAGAACCAAACTACTATCCATCCATCTAGCAAGCAACTAGCACAACTCATCCATCCATCCATCAAGCATCATATACCTAACTAACATCAACATACATACATCTATCTGACATCCATTGATCCGTGTAACTAGCAGCATGAACAAGAGAGGAACAGGGAACAGTGACATGGACAAGAAGCATAGAGTCAAGGAAGAGAGGCTCAGCCCAGGCCGTGGTCGAAGGAGAGCACCCGCTGGCCACGCGCAGGAAGAGATGGCGGGAGGTGGCGGCGAGGGTCACGGCACCGTCCTTGGCTCGCCGGCTGCTGCGGAGGTGACCGGTGGCGGAGGACGGCAGGGGCAGGCGGGGTGTGGGCACGTCGGGGCGGCGCTCGCCGGCTGCTGCAGGGGCCGGAGCAGGCCCTCGCTCGTGGGAGGGAGGAGGAGAGGAGAGGAGCGCTCGGCCGATCTCGTTCGAGGGGCGCGGGGGCGGCGGGGGTGGAGTCCCGCGGGGGTCGGGGCGGCGGCGTCGGGGCAGCGCAAGACCACAGCGGCGGCGGCGTCGCCGACGGCGTGCAGGCACGGCGGACGGAGGGGGCGGAGCAAGGGGGCGGCGGCGTACGGTTGGGGTCGAGTGGGGGATCTGGCGAGGGAGGGAGGGAGGCCACAGTCCGAGGGGAATAGGTCGAATAAATCCTTTGTCCAACAATTCCTTTATCTGCTTCTTCAACTCCACCAATTCTGAGGGTGCCATTCTATAAGGCTTCTTATAGATGGGAGCGGTGCCAGGTGCTTGTTCGATGCTGAACTCTATCTCTCGGTCTGGTGGCATGCCTGGCAGTTCTTCAGGGAACACATCAGGAAACTCGCATACCACTGGAACTTTTCTCAGTTTAGAAATGTCCACTTTGTTCAGCTTTGGGTGCTATGACCGTGGTATTTCTTGAGCCGTAACCTTTATTGTCTTGCCATGATGGTCGGTGAGAATCACGGTCCGATTGAAACAGTCAATGAATCCTTTGTTGGTGGTCAACCAGTCCATTCCTAAAATGACATCCAGTCCTTTACTCTCCAACACGATGAGATTTGCTTGGAATTGTAGTCCTTCGAACTCAATGACCACTCCTTGGCAGTAACCCTGAGCGATTTGCTTATTTCCGGTGGACTTGATGATCATAGATTTTTCCAAGGGAAGTATCGGAAAATCATGTTGTAAAACAAAACTCTTCGAAACGAACGAATGGGGAGATCCAGAATGAAACAAAACCGCGGCAGGTACTGTGTTGACAGGGAACGTACCGAGCATGATGTCTGGGGCATTCTGCGCCTCTTCCCTGGTCACATGGTTCAGGTGACCCTTCTTGTGGTTGTTGTTGGGATTGAAATTGTTGCGCTTGGGGGCTGGATTGTTTCCACCATTGTTTGGCTTGGGGGCCGCGTTCCTCGGCTTTGGGCATTGTTTAGCATAGTTCCCTTCTTCTCCACAAGCATAGCATGTGACCCCTGGACGGTACGTGAACTCTTTGTCCGTGGCATGAAACTGTCTGACGGGCCTTGGATCGGTAGTCATGGATCTCCTTGCTTCTGTCCTTGGAAACTCAGTCTTGCTTCGGTTGTTGCGAGCAAGGGTCGTCTTGTCCCTCTTTCGCTTAAGGATATCTTCCATACTACGGCGCTCATCCTCCAAGGTAATGGCCTTGTCCACCAGAGTTTTAAAGTCCGGAAAGGTGTGTACAATCAGTTGGCATCTTAGTGCTGGTGCCAGGCCGTCCAGGAATTTTTCCATCTTCTTGTTTTCTGTCATGTGCTCGTCGTAGGCATAACGAGATAGCTGGGTAAACTGACCTTTGTATTCTGTCACTGACATGCCTCTCTGCTTCAGGTCACAAACTCTCTCTTCTTGATTTTTATGATGCTCCTGGGGATGTGTGCCCCACGGAAGCCTTCCTTGAACTCTTCCCAGGTGATGTTGTGTTCACTGGGATGCATGTGTAGGAAGTTTTCCCACCATGCTGCAGCTGCTCCAGTAAGGTAGTGTGGTGCATAAAGTACCTTCTCATGATCTGAACACTGAGCAATGATCAGTTTCCTTTCAATGTCACGGAGCCAATCATCCGCTTCTAGTGGCCTATCGGTGTGAGCAAAAGTTGAGGGGCGAGTCTTCTGTAACTCAGAAAACTTGGAATGTGGTTGATAGGGCTCACGGTGGTTTCCCATATTGATGACATGATTCATCATCTCTTGGTGTTGTTGCTGGCTTTGCTCGAAGAGACGGCATACTTCAGACAGGGCTGCTTCGCTGTCCTGTTGACTGGACTGACCCTGAGTGAAATTGTTGCTAGTCTGTGTCCCATAAACCTCTTATGGCTGATTGGGTATGGAGCGAGTCCACGGACGAGACATTTTTCCAGTCTGGGGTATTATTTTACAAAACCCATGAGAAAAGCTGTGCAGCACAAGGAAAATCTTGCAAAGGCAACAATTTAAAAGATCTCAAGGTTTTTAAGAAAACATAAACGATTTTGCACGGAGAAGAACTGCTTAGCATATATCTTACACGCGAAAAGCAAACACGCGATACAGCACTCAGGATGCGCGTACACATTCCTGACATGTTATTTAGACTAGCGTACTCCTCCGGAAGGTAGCAAACACACCAATACAAACTAGCGTACAGAGAAAACACATCATACAAGCAGACATAACGCGCGGCTACTCGGCGCTCTGAGTCGGAGATGGTGAAAATTTCCTTCCCCTTGCCGATGGCAAGACTCAGCGGTCCAGGAGAATCAACCTCCACCTCCTCTCTAGCTGGCTCCTGGCGCGTAACACTACGCTGCGGTGATGGCACGGGAGCGACAGGTGGTAGAGCGGGTGCGGCAGGCGGTGCAGCTCTGACTAGAGTAGGAGCGATGACTCGGTCGAACTCCTCGGTGGTAGGCAGACGGCGAGCAGTGGCCAAAACGGCCGGTGCATAAGAAGCTGAAGACGAGACGAAAGTCAGAGACGGTGCCGTGTGGAGAAGCTCCTTCCTGCTGGCAGGACCGCCCCGGACTAAGTCCATGCGGGCAGCCACAAGATCGTCCACGAGGTTGTCGAAAGACTCCTCCAGAGCCTTGAGATACTCCACAACCATTTCGATGGCTTCATCTCGCTCTCCCCGATGGCAGGCGAATGCATAGTGACTGGTGTATGGCACATGGCACGGGAGGTAGCGGTAGCGACGAGTCTTCATCGTTGGAAGAATGTCCCGAAGACGAGCTATCGCCTCACGGGCAGCCATGTGCATGGCATGCCTCTCCGTAGGCATGGCCCTTCCCAGAAAACGGAAGTGGCGAGCTGCAGAACGTCCTCCCTTGAATTGCACCACAGCTTGGTGCATAGACACGTCGTCGCTGAGCTTGTGCTGATAGAGTGTGAACTCCGGGCGAGCTGCTGGCCCGATCGCGAGCTTGGTGATGGAGACGAGGAGCTTGACAAACCCCTCGGGCATGTTCGTGAACACTCGATTCTCACAGCTACTGCCAGCCATCTACAAAAGTAGGAAAAAAATTCTGAGTAGTCATGTCATAAATTTATGATGACCAACAGAAAATAGCTAGAATTGCAAAATGCTGGAAAAGCACAAAAGACGCTAATAACCGATTAGCGATCGCACCTAGTGGCTTCCTACAGTCAGCCTGGCTCTGGTACCAAGCTTGTCACGACCGGTTTTTCAATAAAATAATTATTGAGAGACCAATCCCTTTTATGGACCAGTAAGGAAGAATTCCTTCTCACTGGTAGACAATATCTTGGTCACAGAAGAAAAATACCAGGAGTACTGAATATAATACACGGTTGAGCGGAGACTGCCCAACAATTTATTACATGCACGCCGATAAGATATAACAAATGTAAACATGAAGCATATGAACAAATTAACCAGTGCGTTCAGACATAGAGATAATAAATACTGGGTGCCAAACGAGGCTCTGAATGACTCCTCGAGAGGAAACTGCAGAATAGTAATACTGGTGCCAAACGAGGGTCTGAATGACTCCTCGAGAGGAAACTGCAAGAATAGTAATACTGGTGCCAAACGAGGGTCTGAATGACTCCTCGAGAGGAAACTGCAAGAATAGTAATACTGGTGCCAAACGAGGGTCTGAATGACTCCTCGAGAGGAAACTGCAAGAATAATAATGCCGCAGTCGGGCGTCGGGGCGACACCACATAAAGGGCTTATATTTAAAGTAAGAAACAAGAAACACGCCACATTCGGACGTCTGAGCGACATCACATAAAGGGCTTATATTGTAGCTCAATAATTCAGTAGCTCGGGATTTATAAATTATTACAAGTACGAGACAAATATAAGGTTAGTCCATCCACAGTAATAATAATTAAATTGGGTTCACCACTTGAGCTTGTTCACCGGGGGACAAGTTAGGGATATACTGACTTCACTACTTGATCATGTATACGATGACTTGGAAGAATTTGACTCTGCAGAGTTTGTACTTAACCACAGCCAACGGATTTCAGTAGTCACAGGGACTAGTTCCGTTTACGGTGTTTTGGAAGAAACACGTCTAACCAGTACACACCCTTTCAATCTTCCGAAGCCAGGGATCACCCTCGGCAACGTTCAAGAAAAACCTTGAGACGGGGAGGCTACAACCTCGCGTAGCATGGGATCAAATTTCTATACGCGCGCTCTAAGGGGGTGCCCCCCCTCTCTGTCCCAGCCGGAAACACCCATGCCCCCTGACCGGATGACTGGCTTTAATCCTGGGCCAAGGTACCATCATCCTGGCCCCTCTGTTTGGTGTCTACACAGAAAGAGGTTACCAACTTACTAAACCGCATCCTGGCAAAAGAAACATGTGGTAGCACGGAAGGGAAAAGAACGATAACGTGGCTCCGTCCACGTTAACGTCGGGATTTGTCAGATGGCGCAAGGCTGGTATGCCACAACAGTACCACCTTGCTGCCCTTCATGTCACCACACGATTAGGCCATCTCTCACCAGAGATCATCGCAACTTTGGAACATGCGGGTAGTTGCCTCACAAGCAACGGGGAACTCACCGATACTCATATGCCACGCACAAACTTTCACGCAAACATGCAAAACACCTGTCATATCAAAGGTTCAAGCATGCTTGCCTGGTTCGGAGAAGTCGGAGTCTAGCTCGGCGAAGTTCGCGGCTCCGTCACCTCTTCCAGAACCTACGGCAATAACGAAAACGGGCACTAAAGTGAAAACCAACGCGTGCACAGAAACTTCTCCAAAAATTTTCCAAATAAATCTCATAAAAAACTAGACAAAATTTTAAGACTGTCAGAAAAAGAATCACTCAAAAATCTCTTTTTATTAAAAAGTTATAAATGTTTCTGTCCAGGGACTCATCTGTAATGAAACAGAAAAGTTCTAGGGTTTAAACTGAGAAACCAGAAAACGCGTCGGAAAGAAATGCGCTAGCTAAAGAGGGAAAGCGTATTTAGCCCGAAGGCGCCAACAGAAAATGGTTCGAGGGGAATAGAACAGAGGCTGACATGGGGGTCCACATGTCAGGTTCAAAAAGCTCGCCGGCGCCCGAAGGCTGCGGTGGACGCCGGCGTCGAACCACGGCGAGTCAAGAGGATCAGAGGGTACCAAGAGCTTCAGCGTGTCCTTCAGCGTCGGTGGGTGGTGGACTCGACCAACGGGGAGCACCACGTCGACGGCGACACTTTCTCCGGCGGACGGCGGCTCGGGTGATGGTGGAGAACTCCGGTGGGGGGCTGCAAACTTCGAATTGAAGCGCGGGTCAGAAGGAGGGATGCATAGTGAAGCTACTGGCAAGAGATGGGAGGCAGAGGCGCACGCACGGGAGCGAATCAAGCTGGATCCCGTGGTGGGTCGCGGCGGCCGGAGCCGAGGAAGGAGACCTCCTCGGGGCTCTTCCAGTGGCTAGGCGTGCTCTAGGTGGAGTGCAGAGGTGGTGTGGGTTCGAGTTGAAGCTCGGGGCCTCTATTTATAGGCAGATCGACGGGGTGGCCGTGAATGGAGAATCTCCGGCGAGCAATTACGGCGATGTAGTGGATTGGCAGGAGGTTTGATTGGCCAGGCAGCATCAGTGGAAGTTACTGGTGTCGTTCCCCCGCTAATCTCGGTTGGTCTTGGCGTAACAGTGCCGTTCCATGGTGGGGTGGCCGCACGGGCACGTCGGCGGCAGAGAGCGCGCTCTGCGCCCAGCAGTTCACGACGAGAGTGGCAGCGTGTTCTGGGGAGTGGAAGGCCACGCGGCGAGCTCCGGTGGCTTGGGCGGTGCTGGGTGGCGCCGTCAGCGCCGCGCCTCTCTCTGGCGGCCGCAAAGCCACCGCTGGCGTCGGTCACGGGGCGGCGCACCTTCTGCTGCTCGTCGCCGACGTCCGCAAGGTGACAGACGCTCGTGCGGTGCAGAGGACAAGGGGGAGGGGACAGGGAACACGGCGACATAGTGGCACTGGCGAGATCGACGTCGGGTTCTGAAGAAAACGACAGTGCACTGAAATGTTCTCTGAACTTTTCTGAACCTGATTTTGACAATGCACTGCAGGTGTTCGACAGAATGATTTGGCAATTAGAAAAAATTTCCTGGTGCTGGGACTTGGTGAGGTGACCACTCAATGCACCCAGAGGCTGCCTGATTTTACTTGGAATTTTTGGAGAAGGATTTGAATGAATTTCACCAAATTTGACAAATCTGGTCCAAACTTGCAGCAAGTGTAGTTTGAAAAATTTGAACTGAAGACCAGTGGATCTTCATGGATCTTGGTTGAGGGTTCAAGGGACTAGGAAGGGAAAAGGTTTGGGGGCAAAAATCAAAACAGAAAGTGGAGTTCCTTTGTAAATCACCAATGGCTAGAATAGAAGACAGAAATTTGTTTGAATAGGATTTAAAAGGAAAAATAATCATATGGGGAGGTTCAACTTGCTGGATTTGATGCAAATCATGATCCAAAGGTGAGGGAAGGTTTAGGAGAGTGGATTTGCACTAAGGCCATGGCAAGAGAGAAATGTTGAAAGTGGCAAAGGATTTATCCAAAAGCCATAGTGCATTTTCAAAGAGATTTTCAAAAGGCATTTTTCTCAAGTGAAAAGTATTTTTTCTTGAGTTCAAATAAAAAGGCAAGGACCTCTAAGACCAAAAGCAAGTCTTGGGTGAATCCAAATAAAACTCTTGTCATGAGAAAAATATTTGAAAGGGAGGGTCCGTTTGAAGAAATTTTTAATTCACCTCCCTCAAGTCAAATAAAATCTTTTGAAAAATCCAAATAAAATTTGGGTGTCACAACACCTACCCCCTTAGGAAAAATCTCGTCCTCGAGATTTCTGCTGATCCTCAAATAGATATGGATATTCTGTCCGAAGGAAATCTTCCCTTTCCCATGTAGCTTCATCCTCAGTGTGGTTGCTCCACTGAACTCTGAAAAACTTTGTCGTTTTCTGACGGGTCCTCCGTTCAGACTCTTCTAAAATCTTTACTGGCCTCTCTCTGTAGGTGAGGTCTGGTTGCACATCAATGCTTTCATGGGTACATGCTTCTCCGGGTTACTCACACATTTTCTCAATTGTGAGACGTGGAATACGTCATGGACGTCTGACAGCTCCTTGGGTAAGTCTAGTTGGTAGGCTACCGTGCCTCTTCGTGCCTTTATACAAAATGGTCCAATAAATCTTGGGGCTAGCTTCCCCTTAATTTTGAACCGTTGCAGACCCCTCATAGGAGATACTCGGAGGTATACGGAATCACCGGGTTCAAAGCTGACCTCACGATGCTTCTGATCATAGTAGCTCTTTTGTCGGCTCTGCGCTGTCTTCAGTCTGTCCCTGATCTGCTTAACTTTCTCCTCGGCCTCTTTAAGCATGTCTGGGCCGAAGATACGGCTGTCACCCGTTTCTGACCAATTCAGTGGGGTACGACACCTTCGTCCGTACAATGCTTCAAAGGGTGCCATTTGCAAGCTGGCTTGGTAACTGTTGTTGTAAGCAAATTCGGCATACGGCAAACTCTCTTCCCAACTGGATCCATAGGTGAGCACACAGGCTCTTAGCATATCCTCTAGGATTTGGTTTACACGTTCCGTTTGTCCATCAGTCTGAGGGTGGTACGCTGTACTGAAAGCTAGTTGCGTGCCCAGAGCTTGTTGTAGGTGATCCCAAAATTTGGAGACGAATTGTGTGCCTCGATCGGATATTATAGTCTTTGGGACTCCATGCAAACAAACTATACGGGAGAGATAAAGTTTGGCTAGTCTTTGAGTGGAGTAGGTAGTCTTCACGGGAATGAAATGGGCAACCTTGGTTAGTCGGTCTGTGATGACCCATATGGCGTCATTTCCGCGTTGTGATCGGGGTAATCCGACAATGAAGTCCATTCCTATTTCATCCCATTTCCACTCCGGTATCCTGTTTGGCTGGAGTAGCCCTGCTGGCTTTTGATGCTCGGCCTTGATGCGCTGACATGAATCGCAACAAGCAATAAATGTGGCTATATCTCTTTTCATACCGTGCCACCAAAATCTTTCCTGAATGTCCTTATACATTTTGGTTCCTCCAGGATGGATCGAGTATGGAGCGGTGTGGCTTTCGGTTAAGATTTGTTGCTTGAGTTCCTCAATGTTAGGTACGCAAAGTCTGTCTCCGTACCATAATGTTCCTTCACTGTCTGTGACGAACTCTGAAGCCTTACCAAGGTTCATTTTCTTCTTTATACCTTCGATGCTGGGATGTCCCTGTTGAGCCTTCTTAATTTGTTCCACCAGGGTGGGTTGTATCTCCAGATTTGATACGGTGCCCTCAGAGACTAACATCATGTTGAGCCTAGCGAACTCTTGCTGAAACTCAGGCCTCAAGTTTTGCGGACCGTCATTGTCCGGGCTGGGGTTTCGACTAAGGGCATCGGCCACTACATTTGCTTTCCCTGGATGGTAGTGAATACCGACATCATAGTCCTTGACCAGTTCTAACCAGCGTCGTTGGCGTAAATTTAGTTCTGGCTGTGTGAAAATATATTTGAGGCTCTTATGGTCTGTATATATTTCACAGCGATTCCCCAACAGAAAGTGCCTCCACTCCTTGAGTGCATGAATGACTGCTGCTAGCTCCAGGTCATGTGTTGGGTAATTTTCCTCATGTTTTCGCAGCTGCCTGGAGGCATATGCGACAACTTTGCCATCCTGCATCAGCACACACCCGAGACCTTTTCGGGACGCGTCACAATATACTTCGAAACTCTTGTGTATGTCTGGCACAGTTAAGACCGGTGCGGTTGTCAGCTTCTTCTTGAGTTCTTGGAAGCTTTTCTCGCATGCTTCCGTCCATACAAATTTCTTGTCTTTCTTGAGCAACTGTGTTATGGGTTTTGCCACAGTGGAGAATCCTTCAATAAATATTCTGTAATATCCGGCCATTCCTAGGAAACTCCGCACATCTGTAACGTTGGCGGGCGGCTTCCAGTCAAGTATGGCTTTGACTTTTTCTGGGTCTACGACCACGCCTTCTTGGTTCAATATATGGCCTAAGAAACCAACTTGTCTTAGCCAAAATCCGCACTTGCTAAATTTGGCGTACAACTGATGTTTCCTTAATTCTCCCAAAACAATTCTGAGGTGCTCAGCATGCTCTTCTGGTGTCCTTGAGTATACTAGAATATCGTCGATGAATACCACAACAAACTTGTCCATGAATTTCATGAACACCTTGTTCATGAGGTGGACGAATATGCGGGGGCGTTTGTTAGACCAAAAGGCATCACTGTGAACTCATATAATCCGTATCTGGAAGTGAATGCTGTCTTGGGGATATCTTCTGTCCGTACCTTCAATTGATGATATCCCGATCTCAAATCAATTTTTGAGAATACCTTGGCTTGTGCGAGCTGGTCAAACAAATCATTTATCCGTGGCATCGGATATTTGTTTTTGATGCTGACCATATTGAGGGCTCGATAGTCTATACACAGTCTCAGTGTCCCAGCCTTTTTCTTGGCGAACAACACTGGCGAACCCCAAGGTGAGGAGCTGGCTCGAATAAATCCTTTGTCCAACAATTCCTTTATCTGCTTCTTCAACTCCACCAATTCTGAGGGTGCCATTCTATAAGGCTTCTTATAGATGGGAGCGGTGCCAGGTGCTAGTTCGATGCTGAATTCTATTTCTCGGTCTGGTGGCATGCCTGGTAGTTCTTCAGGGAACACATCAGGAAACTCGCATACTACTGGAACTTTTCTCAGTTCAGAAATGTCCACTTTGTTCAGTTTTGGTTGCTGTGACCGTGGTCTTTCTTGAGCTGTAACCTTTATTGTCTTGCCATGATGGTGAGTGAGAATCACGGTCTGATTGAAACAGTCAATGAATCCTTTGTTGGTGGTCAACCAGTCCATTCCTAAAATGACATCCAGTCCTTTACTCTCCAACACGATGAGATTTGCTTGGAATTGTAGTCCTTCGAACTCAATGACCACTCCTTGGCAGTAACCCTGAGCGATTTGCTTATTTCCGGGGGACTTGATGATCATAGATTTTTCCAAGGGAAGTATCGGAAAATCATGTTGTAAAACAAAACTCTTCGAAACGAACGAATGGGAAGCTCCAGAATCAAACAAAACCGTGGCAGGTACTGTGTTGACAGGGAACGTACCGAGCACGATGTCTGGGGCATTCTGCGCCTCTTCCCTGGTCACATGGTTCAGGTGACCCTTCTTGTGGTTGTTGTTGGGATGGAAATTGTTGCGCTTGGGGGGCTGGATTGTTTCCACCATTGTTTGGCTTGGGGGCCGCGTTCCTCGGCTTTGGGCATTGTTTAGCATAGTGCCCTTCTTCCCCACAAGCATAGCATGTGACCCCTGGACGGTACGTGAACTCTTTGTCCCTGGCATGAAACTGTCTGACGGGCCTTGGATCGGTAGTCGTGGATCTCCTTGCTTCTGTCCTTGGAACCTCAGTCTTGCTTCGGTTGTTGCGAGCAAGAGTCGTCTTGTCCCTCTTTCGCTTACGGATATCTTCCAGACTACGGCGCTCATTCTCCAAGGTAATGGCCTTGTCCACCAGAGTTTTAAAATCCGGAAAGGTGTGTACAATCAGTTGGCATCTTAGTGCTGGTGCCAGGCCGTCCAGGAATTTTTCCATCTTCTTGTTTTCTGTCATGTGCTCGTCGTAGGCATAACGAGATAGCTGGGTAAACTGACCATTGTATTCTGTCACTGACATGCCTCTCTGCTTCAGGTCATCAAACTCTCTCTTCTTGATTTTTATGATGCTCCTGGGGATGTGTGCCCCACGGAAGCCTTCCTTGAACTCTTCCCAGGTGATGTTGTGTTCACTGGGATGCATGTGTAGGAAGTTTTCCCACCATGCTGCAGCTGCTCCAGTAAGGTAGTGTGGTGCATAAAGCACCTTCTCATGATCTGAACACTGAGCAATAATCAGTTTCCTTTCAATGTCACGAAGCCAATCATCGGCTTCCAGTGGCCTATCGGTGTGAGCAAAAGTTGAGGGGCGAGTCTTCTGTAACTCAGATAACTTGGAATGTGGTTGATAGGGCTCACGGTGGTTTCCCATATTGATGACATGATTCATCATCTCTTGGTGCTGTTGCTGGCTTTGCTTGAAGAGACGGCATACTTGAGACAGGGCTGCTTCGCTGTCCTGTTGACTGGACTAACCCTGAGTGAAATTGTTGCTAGTCTGTGTCCCATAAACCTCTTCTGGCTGATTGGGCATGGAGCGAGTCCACGGACGAGACATTTTTCCAGTCTGGGGTATTATTTTACAAAACCCATGAGAAAAACTGTGTAGCACAAGGAAAATCTTGCAAAGGCAACAATTTAAAAGATCTCAAGGTTTTTTAAGAAAACATAAACGATTTTGCACGGAGAAGAACTGCTTAGCATATATCTTACACGCGAAAAGCAAACACGCGATACGACACTCAGGATGCGCGTACACATTCCTGACATGTTATTTAGACTAGCGTACTCCTCCGGAAGGCAGCAAACACACCAATACGAACTAGCGTACAGAGAAAAGACATCATACAAGCAGACGTAACGCGCGGCTACTCGGCGCTCTCAGTCGGAGATGGTGAAGATTTCCTTCCCCTTGCCGATGGCAAGACTCAGCGGTCCAGGAGAATCAACCTCCACCTCCTCTCTAGCTGGCTCCTGGCGCGTAACGCTGCGCTGCGGTGATGTCGCGGGAGCGACATGTGGTAGAGCGGGTGCGGCAGGCGGTGCAGCTCTGACTGGAGTAGGAGCGATGACTCGGTCGAACTCCTCGGTGGTAGGCAGACAGCGAGCAGTGGCCAAAACGGCCGGTGCATAAGAGGCTGAAGAGGAGACAAAAGTCAGAGGCGGTGCCGTGTGGAGAAGCTCCTTCCTGCTGGCAGGACCACCCCGGACTAAGTCCATGCGGGCAGCCACAAGATCGTCCACGAGGTTGTCGAAAGACTCCTCCAGAGCATTGAGATACTCCACAACCATTTCGATGGCTTCATCTCGCTCTCCCCGATGGCAGGCGAATGCATAGTGACTGGTGTATGGCACATGGCACGGGAGGTAGCGGTAGCGATGAGTTTTCATCGTAGGAAGGATGTCCCGAAGACGAGCTATCGCCTCACGGGCAGCCATCTGCATGGCATGCCTCTCCGTAGGCATGGCCCTTCCCACAAAACGGAAGTGGCGAGCTGCAGAACGTCCTCCCTTGAATTGCACCACAGCTTGGTGCATAGACACGTCGTCGCTGAGCTTGTGCTGATAGAGCGTGAACTCCGGGCGAGCTGCTGGCCCGATCGCGAGCTTGGTGATGGAGACGAGGAGCTTGACAAACCCCTCGGGCACGTTCGTGAACACTCGATTCTCACAGCTACTGCCAGCCATCTACAAAAGTAGGCAAAAATTCTGAGTAGTCATGTCATAAATTTATGATGACCAACAGAAAATAGCTACAATTGCAAAATGCTGAAAAAGCACAAAAGACGCTAATAACCGATTAGCGATCGCACCTAGTGGCTTCCTACAGTCAGCCTGGCTCTGGTACCAAGCTTGTCACGACCGGTTTTTCAATAAAATAATTATTGAGAGACCAATCCCTTTTACGGACCAGTAAGGTAGAATTCCTTCTCACTGGTAGACAATATCTTGGTCACAGAAGAAAAATGCCAGGAGTACTGAATATAATACAAGGTTGAGCGGAGACTGCCCAACAATTTATTACATGCATGCCGATAAAACAAGACGGCGGATAGGGTAGCATAGCTACTAACTCACGATAATAACGGTGGTGGAAAAATCACCGCGAAGCGAGTGATATGACTTCTGAAGACTACAACTCTTCGAACGTCGGAGTGAGGCTCGAGGAGGCTTATTGCGGGTGGCGGAAGCGTATATAATACAAGTGACCAATATCCGGGATCGCGCAGGACTGACTGGGACTCCTCTAGGCGTCGGACGCGCTATCAAACTCTTCATCCAAGAGATCGCCTTCGTCAACATCTGGCCAAATCAACAAGCCAGGTGAGTACTATGAAAGTTCTCGCAAGACAGTTCGGACATAAGATATAACAAATGTAAACATGAAGCATATGAACAAATTAACCAGTGCGTTCAGACATAGAGATAATAAATACTGGGTGCCAAACGAGGGTCTGAATGACTCCTCGAGAGGAAAGTGCAGAATAGTAATACTGGTGCCAAACGAGGGTCTGAATGACTCCTCGAGAGGAAACTGCAAGAATAGTAATACTGGTGCCAAACGAGGGTCTGAATGACTCCTCGAGAGGAAACTGCAAGAATAGTAATACTGGTGCCAAACGAGGGTCTGAATGACTCCTCGAGAGGAAACTGCAAGAATAATAATGCCGCAGTCGGGCGTCGGGGTGACACCACATAAAGGGCTTATATTTAAAGTAAGAAACAAAAAACACGCCACAGTCGGACGTCTGAGCGACATCACATAAAGGGCTTATATTGTAGCTCAATAATTTAGTAGCTCGGGATTTATAAATTATTACAAGTACGAGACAAATATAAGGTTAGTCCATCCACAGTAATAATAATTAAATTGGGTTCACCACTTGAGCTTGTTCACCGGGGGACAAGTTAGGGATATACTGACTTCACTACTTGATCATGGATACGATGACTTGGAAGAATTTGACTCTGCAGAGTTTGTACTTAACCACAGCCAACGGATTTCAGTAGTCACAGGGACTAGTTCCGTTTATGGTGTTTTGGAAGAAACACGTCTAACCAGTACACACCCTTTCAATCTTCCGAAGCCAGGGATCACCCTCGGCAACGTTCAAGAAAAACCTTGAGACGGGGAGGCTACAACCTCGCGTAGCATGGGATCAAATTTCTATACGCGCGCTCTAAGGGGGTGCCCCCCCTCTCGGTCCCAACCGGAAACAACCATGCCCCCTGACCGGATGACTGGCTTTAATCCTGGGCCAAGGTACCATCATCCCGGCCCCTCTGTTTGGTGTGTACACGGAAAGAGGTTACCAACTTACTAAACCGCATCCTGGCAAAGAAACATGTGGTAGCACGGAAGGGAAAAGAACGATAACGTGGCTCCGTCCACGTTAACGTCGGAATTGTCGGATGACGCAAGGCTGGTATGCTACAACAGTACCACCTTGCTGCCCTTCATGTCACCACATGATTAGGCCATCTCTCACCAGAGATCATCGCAACTTTGGAACATGCGGGTAGTTGCCTCACAAGCAACGGGGAACTCACCGACACTCATATGCCACGCACAAACTTTCACGCAAACATGCAAAACACCTATCATATCAAAGGTTCAAACATTCTTGCCTGGTTCGGAGAAGTCGGAGTCTAGCTCGGCGAAGTTCGCGGCTCCGTCACCTCTTCCAGAACCTACGGCAATAACGAAAACGGGCACTAACGTGAAAACCAACGCGTGCACAGAAACTTCTCCAAATTTTTTCCAAATAAATCTCATAAAAAACTAGACAAAATTTTAAGACTGTCAGAAAAAGAATCACTCAAAAATCTCTTTTTATTAGAAAGTTATAAAGGTTTCTGTCCAGGGACTCATCTGTAATGAAACAGAAAAGTTCCAGGGTTTAAACTGAGAAACCAGAAAAACACTTCGGAAAGAAATGCGCTAGCTAAGGAGGGAAAGCGTATTTTGCCCAAAGGCGCCAACAGAAAACGGTTCGAGGGGAATAGAACAGAGGCTGACATGGGGGGTCCACATGTCAGGTTCAAAAAGCTCGCCGGCGCCCGAAGGCTGCGGTGGACGCCGGCGTCGAACCACGGCGAGTCAGGAGGATCGGAGGGTACCAGAGCTTCAGCATGTCCTCCCGCGTCGGTGGGTGGTGGACTCGACCAACGCGGAGCACCACGTCGACGACGACACTTTCTCCGACGGACGGCGGCTCGGGTGATGGTGGAGAACTCCGGTGGGGGGCTGCAAACTTCGAATTGAAGCGCGGGTCAGAAGGAGGGATGCATAGTGAAGCTACTGGCAAGAGATGGGAGGCAGAGGCGCACGGGAGCGAATCGAGCTGGATCCCGTGGCGGGTCCCGGCGGCCGGAGTCGAGGAAGGAGACCTCCTCGGGGCTCTTCCAGTGGCTAGGCATGCTCTAGGTGGAGTGCAGAGGTGGTGTGGGTTCGAGTTGAAGCTCGGGGCCTCTATTTATAGGCGGATCGACGGGGTGGCCGTGAACGGAGAATCTCCGGCGAGCAATTACGGCGATGCAGTGGATTGGCAGGAGGTTTGAGTGGCCAGGCAGCATCAGTGGAAGTTACTGGTGTCGTTCCCCCGCTAATCTCGGTGGTCTTGGCGTAACGGCGCCGGTCCACGGTGGGGTGGCCGCACGGGCACGTCGGCGGCAGAGAGCGCGCTCCGCGCCCAGCGGTTCACGACGAGAGTGGCAGCGCGTTCTGGGGAGTGGAAGGCCACGCGGCGAGCTCCGGTGGCTTGGGCGGCGCTGGGTGGCGCCGTCAGCGCCGCGCCTCTCTCTGGCGGCCGCAAAGCCGCCGCTGGCGTCGGTCACGGGGCGGCGCACCTTCTGCTGCTCGTCGCCGACGTCCGCAAGGTGCCAGACGCTCGTGCGGTGCAGAGGACAAGGGGGAGGGGACAGGGAACACGGCGACACAGCGGCACTGGCGAGATCGACGTCGGGTTCTGAAGAAAACGACAGTGCACTGAAATGTTCTCTGAACTTTACTGAACCTGATTTTGACAATGCACTGCAGGTGTTCGACAGAATGATTTGGCAATGAGAAAAAATTTCCTGGGGCTGGGACTTGGTGAGGTGACCACTCAATGCACCCAGAGGCTGCCTGATTTTACTTGGAATTTTTGGAGAAGGATTTGAATGAATTTCACCAAATTTGACAAATCTGGTCCAAACTTGCAGCAAGTGTAGTTTGAAAAATTTGAACTGAAGACCAGTGGATCTTCATGGATCTTGGTTGAGGGTTCAAGGGACTAGGAAGGGGAATTGGTTTGGGGGCAAAAATCAAAACAGAAAGTGGAGTTCCTTTGTAAATCACCAATGGCTAGAATAGAAGACAGAAATTTGTTTGAATAGGATTTAAAAGGAAAAATAATCATATGGGGAGGTTCAACTTGCTGGATTTGATGCAAATCATGATCCAAAGGTGAGGGAAGGTTTAGGAGAGTGGATTTGCACTAAGGCCATGGCAAGAGAGAAATGTTGAAAGTGGCAAAGGATTTATCCAAAAGCCATAGTGCATTTTCAAAGAGATTTTCAAAAGGCATTTTTCTCAAGTGAAAAGTATTTTGTCTTGAGTTCAAATAAAAAGGCAAGGACCTCTAAGACCAAAAGCAAGTCTTGAGTGAATCCAAATAAAACTCTTGTCATGAGAAAAATATTTGAAAGGGCGGGTCCGTTTGAAGAAATTTTTTAATTCACCTCCCTCAAGTCAAATAAAATCTTTTGAAAAATCCAAATAAAATTTGGGTGTCACACCGGTGGAGCGGGGGAGATGGTGCGGGGGGTGCTCGGCGGCGAGGGGGACCAGATCTGGCGAGGTGGGATAGCGATCGAGATGGAGGGGGATCGAGATCGAGTGTCCATGAAATTTAAAAACATTCATGAGTTCAAAAAGTGCCCATGAAATACAATCGAGAGATGGAGACTACAATTTAAATATAATCGATCTTAGCTAGCTATCTGTTCACAATCTTCTTGCCCTTATTTTCGTAAATGGAGTTCTTCTCTTGAACGGACGTCCTTTAGGTAGGGTGGTCCTGCTTCTTCTTGTGGTGTATGCTGATACTTCATCGTCGTCGTCATGTTCCATCTTCGGGTCGCCGTACTTGGTCGAAGTCTTGCTCATTGGCGACTCCATCCGTTCCGTTGTTCTTCCTTTTGCCTCTCCTCACGACAACACGACTGGGCTTTGGCGGGTCGGTAAAGAAGAAGCATTGGTCCACTTGGGAAGCCAGTACCCATGGCTCATTTTTCGCGGTGACGTTCGCGCCTGCGGTCTTGGATTTGGCTTCGGGTATAACCATGGTGGTGTAATACCGGTCTTCTTTTATGACGCTCTTGGCCCATCTGACACGGAACATCGGGACCTTCTCTCCAGCGTAGCTCAGCTCCCAGATCTCCTCGATCCTTCCGTAGTATCTGTCCTTGTCGTTACCGGTGTAGGATTCCATCATTACCCCGGAGTTCTGATAACCATCGCTCTTCATGTCCTTGTCCTCGGTGTAGAATGTGTATCCGTTGATATCGTATGCCTCATACGTCATCAGGTTTTGCTCGGCGCCCTGTGACAAGGCGAATATGAGTTGTTCTTCCGCGGAAGAATCCTCATGTAAAGGGTACGACAGAAGCTTCTGCTTGAACCAACGCGTGAAACATGAGTTGTGCTCTTTGATTATATCTCCGTCCGTCCTCTGTTGGCCTCGGTCATTGTACGTCTTCTCAATAAACGTTTTGTGCTCTACCACCCAAGGATCGACCATGTCTATGTGTTGTAGCGCGACTAGGTTTGCTCTTTCAAAGTCGGCGAGTCGACCATCGAAGTCGACATGCATTTCACGGCGACCCTCACGGTGACCCCATCCAGCGAGCCTGCCGAGGTGCCTGTTGACGGGCAGACCAACGGGGTTCTCGATGCCTAGATAATTCGTGCAGTAGGAGATGCACTCTTCGGTCAGAAAGCCCCTGGTTATGCTTCCCTCTGGACGTGACATTTTGCGAACGTATCCTTTGATGACACAATTCATCCTTTCGAACGGCATCATGCTGTGCAGGAACGTCAGCCCGAGTTGGGTGATATCCTCCACGATATGGACCAGCAGATGCACCATAACGTCGAAGAATGCGGGCGGGCAGTACATCTCAAGGTCGCATAGTATCACCACGATCTCTTCCGGTAGCCTTCTGAGTTGCCTCACGCCAACCGACTTCCGAGAGATGACGTCGAAAAAGTTGCATAGGCCAAATAGCGTCTCACGGACGTGCGCGTCCATGATCCCACGGATTGCAACTGGAAGTATCTGCGTCATCAGCACGTGACAGTCGTGAGACTTCATCCCGCTGAACTTCTGCTTCGCTAAGTCTAGGTATCTACTTATCTTCCCCGCGTAACCGTAAGGAAGTTTTACTCCTACGAGGCAGGTGAAAAACTGATCGATCTCCTCCTGAAATAGAGTGAAGCACGCGGGAGGGAAGTCATTTCCGGTCTTCTTTGCCTTTTTGTCTTTGCAACGACTTTCCGTGTCCTGCTTCGCCTCATCATCATCATCATCATCATTAGCGTGAAGCTCCTCCCTGATGCCCATTGATTTCAAGTCTGCCCTTGCTTTCGGCCCATCTTCGCACACGTTCTTCGTGATATGCATGACATCAAGGCTGTGAGGCACATGGTGGATCTTCCAGTACGGCAAGTCCCAGAAAACAGACCTCATTTTCCATACCTTCAGCAGTGGCTCTGGCGCCTTAAGCTTTCGCTTCTTTCCCGGCTCTGGCGCCTTTTGCTTCTTTCCCGGCAGTGGGCAATCTTTCTAATTTTTCAACAGCTCGTCTATTTCCTCGCCGCTCCTCGTACGCGGGCGTCTTCGGGGTTCGGTTTCACCATCGAACAGATCCTTGCATTTCCTCCACGGGTCATCGTCGCGAAGCCACCTTTGATGTCCCATGAACACGGTTTTCGAAGACCCGGGATCTCTATCTAGCTGGCGATACGTTGTGTCATCCATGCACCTGACGCATCCAGAAAATCCGTGGACCACATGCCCCATGAGATATCCGTAACCGAGATAGTCGTGCACCGTCGTGAGCAGTGCGGCTCTCATAGGGAAATATTCTTTCTCTGCGTCGTCCCACGTATTGGCTGGCGTTTTCCACAGCGTGTCTAGCTCCTCTTTCAGCAGCTCCAGATACAGATTGATGTAGTTCCCTGGTTGTTTCGGCCCTTCAATTAGCATACTCATGTGAATGTACTTCCTCTTCATGCACAACCATGGGGGGAAGGTTGTACATCCACACAAACACAGGCCAGGTGCTATGTGTGCTTCTCTGGCTGCCAAACGGATTGACTCCATCGGTGCTCGTGCCCAGCACGATGTTCCTTGGATCGTTCCCAAATTCTGGGTGTTCGAAGTTCAACGCTTGCCACTGGGTCCCATCCTTAGGGTGACTCAGCATCTTGTCTTTTTATTTATCTCCGGATCATTTGCGTCATCTTCTCGCTTCTTCTCCTCCCTATCCGCGTGCCAACGCAGGAGCTTTGCTACCTTAGAGTCCGCGAAATGCCGCTGCAGACGAGGAGTGATCGGAAAGTACCACGCCACTTTTCGAGGAGCTTTCTTCCTCTTCTTGTATCGAGTGACGCCGCACACCGGACATATGGTAGACTCCGCGTGCTCGTCCCGACAAATGATGCAATTGTTCATGCACACATGGTATTTCACATGCGGTAAATCTAGAGGACACACTATTTTCTTCGCCTCCTCGAAACTGGTCGGGCACTTGTTCCCCTTGGGAAGACATTCGTGCCAGAATGACATGTTCTCGTCGAAGCAGGCGTCGGTCATTTTGTGTTTTACCTTCATCTCCAGGGCCATGAGCGTTACTTTCAGGCGGGTATCCTCTGGCCTGCATCCTTCATACAATGGAGTAACCGCGTCTATCTCCAGTTGATCCAGCTTGGCTTTCTCTCGGGCGGCAGCTCTTGCGTTATCCGTCTGCTTGAGAAGCGGCTCTTGAATATGAGGGTCCTGCACCCAGCCCATCGATGGTCCATCGTCGTCTGCTCCGCCGGCATCTTCATCTTCATGATCATGCCCTTCGTCTGCTCCCGCATCTTCCTCATCATCATGTCCGGCATCTTCTACATGATGACTGTGTACAGCATCACCGTCGTGATCATGTCCTGGAGATTCTTCGTCTTCTCGCCCGCCCGAGCCGCGGTGGTTGTCTTGGTGCCCATCCTCATTTCTTGCCCGACCCCCATGGACGACTTCATAGTCATCTTCATCACCTTGCGACCGATAGCCATCCATGAAACCACGCAAGAGCAGGTGGTCCCGCACCTGCCTAGAATCCGGGTCCACAATAAGGCTCTTCAGCTTGCATCTTCGACACGGACATCTTATCTCCATCTCGTTCTTTTCAAGCATCTCGGCCTTCGTGGAGCTCAAAAACCTATTCACGATGCCTTCAGTCATCGTGCGGACCATGGTCGCCTGCGGGGTAGAGCAAAACGATATTTTAGAACCAAGAAAAAATTTGGCATGACTTTCCCTAAAAATAGGACCAAAAAGAATGCATAGTGCCAAAATTCTCGCCGAAACGGAAATGAATCAACATTCCGGCAAAATATTGGCAACTATCGCATTTCAAATACCGGTACCTGCAAACACAAACATATATGCAACACCACAAACATATGCAACACCACAAACATACATAGATCTAGCTAGGACATAAAAAGTGCATGTGCACGTTGTTGGAGGGAGAACAACATAAAGATAGCTTCCCCCTTACTTACCTATCAAAAAAAGGGGGTTTAACCACTTAATTTAGATCAATTTATGGTGCAAATGAGGTGAGGAGGAGGAGGCAGCCTAGACAAGCTTGGAGGAGGAGGAGGAGAGAATGAAGCGGGGAAAGTGAGTGGGTAGGTGTGGCTGTCCAAAATATCTAGCTCATCCCAGGTTACTAATGGCGCACCACCACCTAATGCGCCATTAGTAACCCTGGTTACTAATGGCGCACATCTGGTGGTGCGCCATTAGTAGTTTTGCAAAAAGACACTAATGGCGCACCGTGGAACAGTGCGCCATTACTAGCTTAAACTAGTAATGGCGCACTGTCCCCAAGTGCGCCATTAGTAGTTTTGCAAAAAAGTAAAAAATAAAAAAAATATTGTAGTGGCGCACTATGTGGCTGGTGCGCCATTACTAGTTAGAACTAGTAATGGCGCAATGTGCCCTGGTGCGCCATTAGTATGTCTGGAAAAATAAAAAAAATTGTTACTAATGGCGCACCGTGTGTCTGGTGCGCCATTAGTGTATTTCACACTAATGGCGCACCACATGTCTGGTGCGCCATTAGTGGCCATTCCATCGATAGCCCTTTTCCTTGTAGTGTCCACCCGTCCTCCTCCGCCCGTAAGCCCCACCCTGACTGACTCCCCTGGCCTCCGTGCGCAGTTCACCGTCCCGGATCTCCGACTGCATCGCCTCCCGCGGCGGCAACATCCACAGCGTCGACGTTTTCGTCCCCGAGGACGCCCCCGCGTCCACCAGGAGAGGAGGCCCGACCACCTCGCGACCTCCCCGCCTCCCCCAAGCTCGCCCTCTCCGCCCTCAAAAGTCTCTGCTCCGGCCACCACCTCATCGTGGTCAGGTAATCTTCATTGCCCTCCTCCCTCTGCCTCTCTTCCTCCTCTCCTCCCTCCCGGCCATGCCCTCTTCTTCTCTCTTTTCCTATGGTTAGGTCAAATCCCTCTCGAATTTAGGTCAAATTAGGTTCAAATCCCTCTGAAATTAGTATGTAAAGCTCACTGTTCTGAAGTTCTGATCAGTTCAGTACCTTAGTAAGCAATAACACAAGCTTCCAGAGAAATACAAATGAATTTCTAGTTAGTAGTTTATGAGTTTCTGGAAACCATTCCGTCTGATCAGTTTTGAATTTCTAGTTAGTAAGCAATAACACAAGCTTCTAGAGCAATAACGCAAGCTTCCAGAGCAATAACACAAGCTCACTGTTCTGATCAGTTCTGATCAGTTCAGTACCTTAGTTAGCAGTTCTGGAACCCACTGCCCCTGCTACTACTATAGTGTTGATTCTGAATTTGTGGAGAGAGGAGTGCATTCAGAGAAGAGAAGAGAATACAAATGAATTGGCTTGTTTATGTCAAATACAAATGAATTGCTATTTGTGGAGTTTAGGCTCCTTTGAATCAAGGCAGCACTGTCAAATTTCCACAAACCATTTGCCCCTAATTAAAAACCACAGGAGCGTGTATCTCTCTAGCATAGCTCTTTCTAATTGTGAAGATCAGAACCACCAATTCATATAACAAATGTATTGTACTACAATTTACCAGTTGTAGACACACTGTTATGAGCTCTGACCATTAGTTCGAGACATGGATGGATCATTCTGTATGTGTGCATTGGTGAAAAGAGAAGGAAAAAGAATTAACAAGTTTAACATTTGGGCAATTAGAATCTGGCCAGATAGTAAGGGACAGAAAGTTGTGCAATCTGAAATCCTGTCTGAGTGGCGCATATAGAAAGCCTAGATTTATTTTTCTTCTCCTTACTCTACTGTATGCTAGGAAAATGTGTACTAGTGAATCCGTAGTACTACTAGTGCCACTTAGTGATGCTCTGTGTGCTTGTTTTCTCGATCCAAATGGGTTACCAAATTGGAAGTTAACTGCAGACAGATGAGGAAGTTGAAGTATTCAGTGCTATCTTGTGATCATTTCCTTCACACCATCCTGTAGGATGTTTAAGATGTTTTTAAAATGGGCAGTAAAATGACCAAATAATCAGATGTACAGTTTTTCACGATGTACACTCAAAACAAATGACTCTGAATCTCTACTACTTAACATCATACATTTCAGATATGACACTGTTTGGATATTTGTAAAATCCAGTGCTTGTGTATCTGCTGTTTGGATTAAGAATTATGAATAGCACATCCTAGGACATCAACTAGAATTATGAACAGGACATCCTAGGAGTAGATGAACATTTTGTGGTTCTGCTAGGACTTGCTCTATATTTTTTAACCCTAGGATTTCTTTTCTTTTAGTTCTTTTCTTACAGAAAATATACTGAAAATTCAGAAACTTGGAGTAACCTGTGGACTGTACTTTTGTGATCTCCTACTCCTGAATCTTACTACTACAAGCACAAGCAGTACAAATAAGGCTAGAATTTACTCAAAATGTTGACAGTAAGAAGAAGAATGAAAATGCAAGGAGTAAATAAGAATAAGAACAAGAATTTTACTTATGATATGATGATGAGGCAAATCACTAGCAGACAACTGCCAAGAATGCAGGACTATTTTACTCTGCCTAAGAATATGATTGTCTTGTTTTCTGGTTATGGATATTGTATAGTACTACATATCTTGTTTTTTGTAATATTATGCTTACCAAAGGTTTCAATATTTTGCTGTTACCATTGTTCTTTGAGCATAATTCTTTTTCATTTCCTACTATTCTTATTCTAATTCTCTTAAATTGCTATGTTGCATGTAATAGAATTAGATCTTGGATCTGCTAGTGGACTTTGGGAGTTTGTTTACCTAGCACCATTCAGTCAAGTAGCCATTCATGTGAACTTTTCTTTTGTCCATATGAAAGCAGAGGACCATATGGTCTGTGGCCTTTTCATCCCTCATTTACACTGTGAATCCAACACCAGTGGTGCTGCTTTGTTTATGTGATCACATTGTGGTGCCTGGCAAATTTGCTCCATCACTTCGTTACCCCTTTCTCCTGAAATGTTGATTAATTTCCGTTTCAGTTGAGATTGGGGCCCTCCTAGGTCAAGAAAATTAGCAAAGGTCATGCCCAATTTTCTTGACCTAGAAGGTGCCCGATTCTCATCCGAAACAAAAATTAATCAGCGTGTATCTTGACATCAACCAATAGTAGTGATCTAGTGCTTTAGTGGTTGGATTAGTTTAGTATTTTTTCACACACTCAGACACCCTTGCTTGCCATGTGTGTGAGAGAGATAGTGAGAGGAGACAAGAAGAAGGGGGTTAGGAAGATGCTGCCTGCTCATCAAAGCTAACCATCTCCCCCTTTTCACCCCTTTTCCTTTGTCTTTTGTGGGTTGCAAGGAAGCTACTGGTTCCATCCCACAACACCTAGCAACAACACACTAACAGGTTCCATCCCAAAACACCTAGGCAATATCACAAACATCTCTCAATTGTTCCTTGACAATAACCAACTTTTTGGCGACATTCCTCGAGAATTAGGTTATTTGGTCAACTTAGAGATCTTGTTCATTGACAATAACCAACTTTTTGACCAAACTTTTTTCCTATTTAGAGCGAAACATGGTCCACAATGATGAGGCCGGCGGTTCGGGTGGCAAGCAATTCTGGGAGCTGTCCCAGGAGCTGGAGGAAGAACCTCACCGCAATGAGTACGACGCCGCGGAAGACACCGATCCTGACTACACAACCCCTAGTGCCGTCGGGGATGACACCACTGATGGTGCCGCCGAGCATGCCACCACTGATGATGGCGGCGCACGCACAGATGGCAACCAACCGAAGAAGCAACGGAAGGACCGGCGCCCGAGCATGCTCGGCACCGTCAAGGAGGAATTTACTGAAGTGAACTCCGACGGGCATCCAACGGCGCCCAAACAAGTAGTCAAGGGGTACTCGGTTCAGCTCGGGTGCATTCTCCGGAGCACCATCTCGATCAACAACGAGAACCTAAGGCATAAGGACCGAGGGAATTTACGCAGCCTCCTCTTCACGAAGCTGCATGAACAATACAAGTTCCTCGCTGACTTTGCAAACACACGCCTCTCAGGGAATAAAGTGAACAGTGCCGCCCTCATGAGGATGAGCGCGGACTTGTCTACTTGGAGAAGCACGGTGAAGGCAATGATTGAAAAAGGTGATAGTTATGAGAAGATCAAGGTGAAATATCCTTTGATGAGCGAAGATGACTACAAGGAGTTCAAGATCAAGTGCGAGAGCAGCGCAACCTCCGAATCAAGTCAGTGGGGGAAAGAAATGCGGGAGTTGAACTTAGGGGTCCACCAACTCGGTCCCGGCGGTTATAGAGTGGCAGAGCCTATATGGGACAAGGAGGACGCGGAGCGTGCCGAGCAAGGCCTACCGCCCCGCTTTGAGAAATTCCGTGACCAGCAGACCAGGAACTTTGTCAGGGCCCAGTACAAGGAGGACCCGGTAACAAAGGAGCCTACCACGGATCTGAAGACCAGGGCGCTTGAGCTTGTTCTGGTAAGGAATACACCCCCGCGTAATTAGCTCCATATGGTCTCCATCACCAAGCTCGCGATCGGGCCAGCAGCTCGCCCGGAGTTCACGCTCTATCAGCACAAGCTCAGCGACGACGTGTCTATGCACCAAGCTGTGGTGCAATTCAAGGGAGGATGTTCTGCAGCTCGCCACTTCCGTTTTGTGGGAAGGGCCATGCCTACGGAGAGGCATGCCATGCAGATGGCTTCCCGTGAGGCGATAGCTCGTCTTCGGGACATTCTTCCAACGATGAAGACTCGTCGCTACCGCTACCTCCCGTGCCATGTGCCATACACCAGTCACTATGCATTCGCCTGCCATCGGGGAGAGCGAGATGAAGCCATCGAAATGGTTGTGGAGTATCTCAAGGCTCTGGAGGAGTCTTTCGACAACCTCGTGGACGATCTTGTGGCTGCCTGCATGGACTTAGTCCGGGGCGGTCCTGCCAGCAGGAAGGAGCTTCTCCACACGGCACCGTCTCTGACTTTCGTCTTGTCTTCAGCTTCTTATGCACCGGCCGTTTTGGCCACTGCTCGCCGTCTGCCTACCACCGAGGAGTTCGACCGAGTCATCGCTCCTACTCTAGTCAGAGCTGCACCGCCTGCCGCACCCGCTCTACCACCTGTCGCTCCCGTGCCATCACCGCGGCGCAGCATTACGCGCCAGGAGCCAGCTAGAGAGGAGGTGGAGGTTGATTCTCCTGGACCGCTGAGTCTTGCCATCGGCAAGGGGAAGGAAATTTTCACCATCTCCGACTCAGAGCGCCGAGTAGCCGCGCGTTATGTCTGCTTGTATGATGTGTTTTCTCTGTACGCTAGTTTGTATTGGTGTGTTTGCTGCCTTCCGGAGGAGTACGCTAGTCTAAATAACATGTCAGGAATGTGTACGCGCATCCTGAGTGCTGTATCGCGTGTTTGCTTTTCGCGTGTAAGATATATGCTAAGCAGTTCTTCTCCGTGCAAAATCGTTTATGTTTTCTTAAAAAACCTTGAGATCTTTTAAATTGTTGCCTTTGCAAGATTTTCCTTGTGCTGCACAGCTTTTCTCATGGGTTTTGTAAAATAATACCCCAGACTGGAAAAATGTCTCGTGCGTGGACTCGCTCCATACCCAATCAGCCAGAAGAGGTTTATGGGACACAGACTAGCAACAATTTCACTCAGGGTCAGTCCAGTCAACAGGACAGCGAAGCAGCCCTGTCTGAAGTATGCCGTCTCTTCGAGCAAAGCCAGCAACAACACCAAGAGATGATGAATCATGTCATCAATATGGGAAACCACCGTGAGCCCTATCAACCACATTCCAAGTTGTCTGAGTTACAGAAGACTCGCCCCTCAACTTTTGCTCACACCGATAGGCCACTGGAAGCGGATGATTGGCTCCGTGACATTGAAAGGAAACTGATCATTGCTCAGTGTTCAGATCATGAGAAGGTACTTTATGCACCACACTACCTTACTGGAGCAGCTGCAGCATGGTGGGAAAACTTCCTACACATGCATCCCAGTGAACACAACATCACCTGGGAAGAGTTCAAGGAAGGCTTCCGTGGGGCACACATCCCCAGGAGCATCATAAAAATCAAGAAGAGAGAGTTTGTGACCTGAAGCAGAGAGGCATGTCAGTGACAGAATACAATGGTCAGTTTACCCAGCTATCTCGTTATGCCTACGACGAGCACATGACAGAAAACAAGAAGATGGAAAAATTCCTGGACGGCCTGGCACCAGCACTAAGATGCCAACTGATTGTACACACCTTTCCGGACTTTAAAACTCTGGTGGACAAGGCCATTACCTTGGAGGATGAGCGCCGTAGTATGGAAGATATCCGTAAGCGAAAGAGGGACAAGACGACCCTTGCTCGCAACAACCGAAGCAAGACTGAGTTTCCAAGGACAGAAGCAAGGAGATCCATGACTACCGATCCAAGGCCCGTCAGACAGTTTCATGCCACGGACAAAGAGTTCACGTACCGTCCAGGGGTCACATGCTATGCTTGTGGGGAAGAAGGGAACTATGCTAAACAATGCCCAAAGCCGAGGAACGCGGCCCCCAAGCCAAACAATGGTGGAAACAATCCAGCCCCCAAGCGCAACAATTTCAATCCCAACAACAACCACAAGAAGGGTCACCTGAACCATGTGACCAGGGAAGAGGCGCAGAATGCCCCAGACATCATGCTCGGTACGTTCCCTGTCAACACAGTACCTGGCGCGGTTTTGTTTGATTCTGGATCTCCCCATTCGTTCGTTTCGAAGAGTTTTGTTTTACAACATGATTTTCCGATACTTCCCTTGGAAAAATCTATGATCATCAAGTCCACCGGAAATAAGCAAATCGCTCAAGGTTACTGCCAAGGAGTGGTCATTGAGTTCGAAGGACTACAATTCCAAGCAAATCTCATCGTGTTGGAGAGTAAAGGACTGGATGTCATTTTAGGAATGGACTGGTTGACCACCAACAAAGGATTCATTGACTGTTTCAATCGGACCGTGATTCTCACCCACCATCATGGCAAGACAATAAAGGTTACAGCTCAAGAAATACCACGGTCATAGCAACCAAAGCTGAACAAAGTGGACATTTCTGAACTGAGAAAAGTTCCAGTGGTATGCGAGTTTCCTGATGTGTTCCCTGAAGAACTGCCAGGCATGCCACCAGACCGAGAGATAGAGTTCAGCATCGAACTAGCACCTGGCACCGCTCCCATCTATAAGAAGCCTTATAGAATGGCACCCTCAGAATTGGTGGAGTTGAAGAAGCAGATAAAGGAATTGTTGGACAAAGGATTTATTCGACCTATTCCCCTCGGACTGTGGCCTCCCTCCCTCCCTCGCCAGATCCCCCACTCGACCCCAACCGTACGCCGCCGCCCCCTTGCTCCGCCCCCTCCGTCCGCCGTGCCTGCACGCCGTCGGCGACGCCGCCGCCGCTGTGGTCTTGCGCTGCCCCGACGCCGCCGCCCCGACCCCCGCGGGACTCCACTCCCGCCGCCCCCGCGCCCCTCGAACGAGATCGGCCGAGCGCTCCTCTCCTCTCCTCCTCCCTCCCACGAGCGAGGGCCTGCTCCGGCCCCTGCAGCAGCCGGCGAGCGCCGCCCCGACGTGCCCACACCCCGCCTGCCCCTGCCGTCCTCCGCCACCGGTCACCTCCACAGCAGCCGGCGAGCCAAGGACGGTGCCGTGACCCTCGCCGCCACCTCCCGCCATCTCTTCCTGCACGTGGCCAGCGGGTGCTCTCCTTCGACCACGGCCTGGGCTGAGCCTCTCTTCCTTGCCTCTATGCTTCTTGTCCATGTCACTGTTCCCTGTTCCTCTCTTGTTCATGCTGCTAGTTACACGGATTAATGGATGTCAGATAGATGTATGTATGTTGATGTTAGTTAGGTATATGATGCTTGATGGATGGATGGATGAGTTGTGCTAGTTGCTTGCTAGATGGATGGATAGTAGTTTGGTTCTGTTTTTGCTGCTGTTTGGTTCTGAAGATGAGTAGCAAGTATAGTAGGAAGATGATGCATAGTAGTTTTATGTTGTTGTAGTAGTTGTAGTTGTAGATACAGTAGCAGTATCATGTGCTACAGTAACAAGTGTCATGTTGTTGTATTAGATACAGTAGCAGTATCATGTGCTGCTGAAGATGAGTAGTTGTAGGAAGATGATGCCCTAATGGAAGTGACATGAGTATTTGGTCTGCCCATCATGTTTGTTGGTTGTTTGCTGTCATGTTGTTATTACTTCCATTAGGGCATCTGTTGGTTCATTAATCTTAAGACCATTATTCCATGGAATAGCTGAACTATAATACTATTATTCATTTATGATAGTTTCTGAGATACAGAAATAGATAAATTTAAGTTTGTAATGGCTAACAGCCAGACATGTGAATCTGTTCTTGATACTCCTTTTCCCTTTTCTTAGAATCATCATATACAAATTAGAACCTTTCTAACATCTGCATATTTCAGGTTTCCGATGAGGTAAAGGAAGTGAAGTCCAGACAGTGCAGCAGCAGCAACACCTCCAAGGTGAGAAATATGTTCCTATTTATCTTTTTTTGCTCAAGTTCTTCAGTACATCATATAATATAGAGAAGTGCAGATCAAGTGGTGCAATCATATACATCTGGCCACTTAAGTCATCCTTCCTTTTAAGCAGAGTGATGCCTTTCGATGTCACACAATAATGTTTGTTGCAAGAACATTCTGCTCTTAGTGTTCGTTTGTTTACAAAGATCCTACTTATATATACTGATGATGAGTCTTGTTGAAACCTTACATATGTTGGTTCCTGCTTATTTGCTCCAATGGCACAAACTTGAGCTGCTAGCATAAAAAGTGTTGCAGGCGACAGACAGTGAGGAGCTATTGTCAAAAACTTGAGCTACTATAAAAAAATTCAGTTATGGCATCTAGAATTATGTCAGGTTTGTTTTGTAACTAGAAGACCAAAGTGTTAGGAATTCTGTCCAAACTGTAGTTTTCAGTATTCTGTCCAAACTGAAAACTGTTCAAAAGACCATGTGTTTTTGGTCAAAATCTGCATGTAAAACTGAAATAATCAGTCATAAAGAATATCCTCAAGACCATGTGTTTCTTGGATTTCTGTAATGATGATGGAACATTATAAAGCATTGTACTCCAGTGTGTATGAAGGATACAAAAAATTTAGCAACTTCTCTGATTTTATAAAGTTGTTCTTATATGGGTGAAACTTCACTTGTTTTTAGGCTAGTGCATGGTGTTGCTTTATTGTGATGCCTCTGAATTACTTGTGATCACATTGAGAAAGACTTGCAAAGACGATGATCATCTTTTACAGAAAACAATTTCTGTAAACACGTCAGTAACTTTGCTAGTTTGCTGGATTTTGTCTCCGACCATTGTGTCGTGATGAATTTGCGGGTACCCCGAGAGGCCCTTGAGTTTGCTGGAATGTCGATTAACTTCCGTTCCGGCAAATTCGGGTACTCCATATGTCCTATTTTCAGCAAAGGTCATGCTGAAATTTTCCGTGAATTTTAGCATGACTTTGCTAAAAATAGGACATATGGGGTACTTGCGACTAATGCATGGGCCGGGGTATCTTAGTACTTAGTTAAGTAGGATCAACTGCCCCGCCATTCTTGCTGCATTAAACCATAGGTGGCAATAGAGCCAAGTGATTAGGCCCAACTTAGAATTCTCCTTAGCATCGATAAACCCTAGATGATAAACCCAACATAGGTGGCAATAGAGCCAAGTGATTAGTGCCAAGTGATTAGGCCCAACCTAGGGTGCCTCGGCATTGATAAACCCTAAATGATGAAAACTTAACTTAGCATTTAGGGTGCCTCGGCGTCGACAAACCCTAAATGATGAAACCTTGGCTTCTATAGGGTGCCTCGGTGTCGATGAGCACCTAAATGATGTACGCTTAGGCTTTTAGGGTGCCTCGGCGTCGACAAACCCTAAATGATAAAAGCTTAGCTTTTAGGATGCCTCGGTGTCGACAAACCCTAAATGATGAGACCATGATCTTGCTCCTTGACAATAACCAACTTTTTGACCAAACTTTTTTCCTATTTAGAGCGAAACATGGCCCACAACGATGAGGCCGGCGGCAAGCAATTCTGGGAGCTGTCCCAGGAGATGGAGGAAGAACCTCACCACTATGAGGATGCCGCGGAAGACACCGATCCTGACTACACAACCACTAGTGGCATCGGGGATGACACCACTGATGGTGCCGCCGAGGATTCCACCACTGATGATGGCGGCGCATGCACAGATGGCAGCCAACCGAAGAGGCAACGGAAGGACCGGCGCCCGAACGTGCTCAGCACCGTCAAGGAGGAATTTACTGAAGTGAACTCCGACGGGCATCCAACGGCGCCCAAACATGTAGTCAAGGGGTACTCGGTTCAGCTCGGGTGCATTCTCCGGAGCACCGTCTCGATCAACACCGAGAACCTAAGGCATAAGGACCGAGGGAATTTGTGCAGCCTCCTCTTCACGAAGCTACACGAATGATACAAGTTCCCCGCTGAGTTTGCAAACACACGCCTCTCAGGGAATAAAGTGAACAGTGCCGCCCTCACGAGGATGAGCACGGCCCTGTCTACATGGAGAAGCACGGTGAAGGAAATGATTGAAAAAGGTGATAGTTATGACAAGATCAAGGCGAAATATCCTTTGATGAGCGAAGATGACTACAAGGAGTTCAAGATCAAGTGCGAGAGCAGCGTGACCTCCGAATCAAGTCAGTGGGGGAAAGAAATGCGGGAGTTGAACTTAGGGGTCCACCAACTCGGTCCCAGCGGTTACAGAGTGGCGGAGCCTATATGGGACAAGGAGGACGCGGAGCGTGCCGAGCAAGGCCTACCGCCCCGCTTCGAGAAGTTACGTGACAAGCAGACCAGGAACTTTGTCAGGGCCCGGTACAAGGAGGACCCGGTAACAAAGGAGCTTACCACGGATCCGAAGACCAGGGCGCTTGAGCTTGTTCTGGTAAGGAATACACTCCCGCGTAATTAGCTCCATATGGTTGCATTCTAATTAATGAAGCATAATTTATAAATGGTTCACATTCCTTCCGCAAGAGGCTGAAAGCAGTAGCGCGGGGTCGTCTCAGAGCTCCCCTTTTGACACCCCTTTAAATAGGGCGTTGAACGTAATGAAAAACAAGGATAAGCTCAGTAAGCCGTCATCAGCTGGTCGTGTGGCCGGCAAAGGCTTGTCCACAAAATGGTTATCATACTATACCGCTGGTTGGCGAAAGGAGAAAAAGACCAGCTCCGAAAGCCAGTCGTGCGAGGTTCAAGACCTCAAGGCACAAGTGGCGCGGATTCCGGAGATTGTCCAAGAGCAAGTGCAACAACAACTGGGAACGACGCTCACCGCCATTGTGCATACCTTGATTCAGGGGCTGACGACGTGGATTGCGGGTGGCCAACAGGGGCCTCCCCCGGTTCCTAGCTTCAGGGCCAGCAACTCGCACAACGTGCAGACGGCGCCAATGGTGTCTCCGGCGGAGGCGGTATTCGTGTCTCCGACTCCAGCACGGGCATTGGAGCTTAATGCACCCGGGTGTACGCCGGCCGGCACCTCGCCAGCAAGCGGCCCCTCCGTCAGTTGCACGCCCGCCGTTGGCGGTGCCTCGACATTAGCCGAGCTCGACGGCATCACGGTAACTAAGCCTCTGGGCCTATGACTTCATCTCCTTGCCTTTGACTGGGCATCCCTGACGCCCTACATGTTTTCGCAGGGCGCCGCCGACGTTCCTTGCACTCTCCTGCACTTCGTGGGCGGCGAGTTGGTCGATGTCGCCAAGGGCAGAATCGTTCAACCGGGCAACCGCGTGTTCCACGGTAATCCGATGCCACCCACCTTGTATAGGGTTGAACTAGTTCGGGTGCTGCCAGGCTGCGACGAGTTGTTACCTCCGATTCGACCCGCTGGGGCCGACGAAGATGATGTGATGACCCTCAGCGCCTGCTTAAGCTGGCCCCTGCTTTGGCCGAAGAGCCAGATTTGTTTGGGGGCGGGGGACACCACCCCACAGACAAGACCGCCAGTCATGCCAGCGCCAAGCCATGGCAAGAACGCCGCAACGCTACCGGACATGCCGGACATCCCTGTGGCACAGGATCCGGACATGCATATGGCACAGGATCCGGACGACGATGACAACAATGACGGTACATTTTCCAACGTCGATAAGTACTTTGCCGAACATGGGTACGGTGACGAGTTCTGCGGGCCTCCTTCTCAAGAACCCAACCCTGAAAAAGATGACCACATTCTAGCTGGTACGGCGGAGAAACCCAATTGCAACAGGCGTTGTCTGGCGTTCAGTTCTCAGGAGACGCCTCCAGCTGCCGCCTTCACCGAGCCTCAGATAGCTGAGGTGCGAAATATTATCAGCCCCAACACCCTCAAGAAGGCGGTCTGTGAGCATAACTCGATCCCATTACAGCAGATCAGGAAGAAGGGACGGAAACGAAAGACTAACAAGGGCGCCGGTGCGAGCCAACCGGCACCGAGTACAATCCGTGCTCAGGACGGGCCACCTTCACCTAAGGATATCTCGAGGAGGGTGCATGTGGCGGGTAGGGCGATGCTACTGACAAATATGCTCAACGCTGCAACCGGTGCTATGCGGAGTCTGCATGACAATGTTCTTTATTTGGAGAAGCGGCGTCTCAGAGAGAATGATGTGGCATACCCGGTTTTCGTGGCCAAGGTGCCAGAGGGCAAGGGCTTTGTGGATAGCGCCGTCGGGGGTACGATCGTCCTGCAGTTTGATGACATCTTTGCTATGTTTAACCTTCATCCGCTGCACTACAGCTTCGTTTGGCTGTTTTGGCTGAGTATGGAGATGCGGATCATTAGAGACAAGACCCCGGACATTGTGATAGTCGACCCCTTCTACATGCGTGCCAAGATCTTGGGCAGCGCTGGGGACCGGCAAGTCGCGAGTTCACACCTCGAAGGCGTCATTCTGGCAAACCCAGATAAGGATAACTTCCTCGTGCCTTAGTTTCCCGAGTAAGTCATCCCCTAACCGCCCCGTAACATATGATTTCTTAGATTTCGATCGTACTTTTTTTTGTAACATTCTGTGTTCTGTGCAGTGACACACATTGCACACTCATCCTCTTAAGCCCGAAATATTCCATGACCACGTATTTCGACCCGGACCGTGACTCCAAGATAGACTACACAAATATCAAGAAAGTTCTTGATGATGCTCTCCCCGGCTACGCGGCATCTGGAGGCACCTTTAAGAGGTCAGCTCGTAGGTACGGCAGGCATGTGTTCACCCACAATACGACGTTCCCCTGCGTCAAGCAGCCGCCTGGCGGTCAGAAGGATGCCTACTACGTCCTCCATCACATGCGGGCGATCGTACGGGACCATAACCACCTTCTGCTACCAAATAATCTCAAAGATTGGGCCGCAACCTTGGCGGCAATCCAGGACGCAGACATCCGACAAGAATTCTTTCGCATCCAGTCGGAGTTTGCAGAAATCATCCATCAAGATGTCCTTCGTACCTCGGGGCAGTTCTACCTCAAATATCAACCGTCCAACAGTGTGATAGACACAACGCTACAAATGCAGGCTGACAACGGCCGCGACTTCATGACCATCACGACAGACGGCGACTTCATCCATGCTCCGGTCCCATGAGTCGAGTCGAAAGTAGTGATGCTATGTATAGTTCTGAAACATCGATTAGCTCATGTTGTAATTAAACTTTAATGAACTTGTATGTCTCTTTGGTTTGGACAGTCATTCAACTTAGATGTAATCGATGCTATTTATTAGTAGGACCATGAATCTTGCAATTAATGTCTTGCTTTTCTCTTCCGATCCTTTTGTTGCATACTTATATATTGCTTATGTATTTTCTGTTGTTTGGCTAGTGCATAGAGATGCCGTCATATGTCGTGTACAAGGGTAAGGTTCCCGGAGTCTACGACGACTGGGAGGAGTGTCGGAGACAGGTTCACCGTTTCAGCGGTAATAGTTACAAAGGGTACACCACTAGGGCGGAGGCGGAATCTTGATACGCGCGCTATCTAGCGGGAGAGAGGAGGGAGCGTTGGAGGAACCAGATGAAGACCAGTTTCATTGCGATGATGCTCATCGTGATGACCGCAGCTCTCTTCTGTGTGATGGTAGTTTAGATGATCGATATCGACTTGTAATGTGCAGACAAACTCGCTACTCGCGGTCTCGAGACTTGTAATGTTCTATCTGAAGGAAATATGCCCTAGAGGCAATAATGAAGTTATTATTTATTTCCTTATATCATGATAAATGTTTATTATTCATGCTAGAATTGTATTAATTGGAAACTTGATACATGTGTGAATACATAGACAAACAGAGTGTCACTAGTATGCCTCTACTTGACTAGCTCGTTGATCAAAGATGGTTATGTTTCCTAGCCATAGACATGAGTTGTCATTTGATTAACGGGATCACATCATTAGGAGAATGATGTGATTGACCTGACCCATTCCGTTAGCTTAGCACTCGATCGTTTAGTACGTTGCTATTGCTTTCTTCATGACTTATACATGTTCCTATGACTATGAGATTATGCAACTCGCGTTTACCGGAGGAACACTTTGTGTGCTACCAAACGTCACAACGCAACTGGGTGATTATAAAAGTGCTCTACAGGTGCTTCCAAAGGTACTAGTTGGGTTGGCGTATTTCGAGATTAGGATTTGTCACTCCGATTGTCGGAGAGGTATCTCTGGGCCACTCAGTAATACACATCACTATAAGCCTTGCAAGCATTGTAACTAATGAGTTAGTTGCGGGATGATGTATTACGGAACGAGTAAAGAGACTTGCCGGTAATGAGTTCGGAGTCCCGGATGAGATCAGGGACTTGACGAGGAGTCTCGAAATGGTCGAGACGTAAAGATCGATATATTGGGCGACTATATTCGGACATCGGAAAGGTTCCGAGTGATTCGGGTATTTTTTGGAGTACCGGAGAGTTACGGGAATTCGTATTGGGCCTTAATGGGCCATGGGAAAGGAGAGAAAAGGCCCCAAAGGGTGGCCGCACCCCTCCCCATGGACTAGTCCGAATTGGACTAGGGAGGGGGGTGCCCCCTTCCTTCTTTCTCCTTCTCTCTTCCCTTTTCCTACTCCAAGAAGGAAAGGAGGAGTCTTACTCCCGGTGGGAGTAGGACTCCCCCCTTGGCGCGCCCTCCTCCTAGGCCGGCCGCCTCCCCCTTGCTCCTTTATATACGGGGGCAGGGGGGCACCCCATAGACACACAATTGATCATTGATCTCTTAGCCGTGTGCGGTGCCCCCCTCCACCATATTACACCTTGATAATATCGTAGCGGTGCTTAGGCGAAGCCCTGCGCCGGTAGAACATCATCATTGTCACCACGCCGTCGTGCTGGCGAAACTCTCCCTCAACACTCGGCTGGATCGGAGTTCGAGGGACGTTATCGAGCTGAACGTGTGCTGAACTCGGAGGTGCCGTGCGTTCGGTACTTGATCGGTCGGATCATGAAGACGTACGACTACATCAACCGCGTTGTGTTAACGCTTCCGCTTACGGTCTACAAGGGTACGTGGACAACACTCTCCCCTCTCGTTGCTATGCATCACCATGATCTTGCGTGTGCGTAGGAAAATTTTGAAATTACTACGTTCCCCATCAGTGGCATCAGAGCCAGGTTTTATGCGTTGATGTTATATGCATGAGTAGAACACAAGTGAGTTGTGGGCGATATAAGTCATACTGCTTACCAGCATGTCATACTTTGGTTCGGCGGTATTGTGAGATGAAGCGGCCCGGACCGACATTACGCGTACGCTTACGCGAGACTGATTTCACTGTTGCGAGCACTCGTTGCTTAAAGGTGACTGGCGGGTGTCTGTCTCTCTCACTTTAGTTGAACCGAGTGTGGCTACGCCCGGTCCTTGCGAAGGTTAAAACAGCACCAACTTGACAAACTATCGTTGTGGTTTTGATGCGTAGGTAAGAACGGTTCTTGCTAAGCCAGTAGCAGCCACGTAAAACTTGCAACAACAAAGTAGAGGACATCTAACTTGTTTTTGCAGGGCATGTTGTGATGTGATATGGTCAAGACATGATGCTGAATTTTATTGTATGAGATGATCATGTTTTGTAACCGAGTTATCGGCAACTGGCAGGAGCCATATGGTTGTCGCTTTATTGTATGCAATGCAATCGCCATGTAATTGTTTTACTTTATCACTAAGCGGTAGCGATAGTCGTAGAAGCAATAGTTGGCGAGACGACAACGATGCTACGATGGAGATCAAGGTGTCACGCCGGTGACGATGGTGATCATGACGGTGCTTCGGAGATGGAGATCACAAGCACAAGATGATGATGGCCATATCATATCACTTATATTTGATTGCATGTGATGTTTATCTTTTATGCATCTTATCTTGCTTTGATTGACGGTAGCATTATAAGATGATCTCTCACTAAATTTCAAGATAAAAGTGTTCTACCTGAGTATGCACCGTTGCCAAATTTCGTCGTGCCCAGACACCACGTGATGATCGGCTGTGATAAGCTCTACGTCCATCTACAACGGGTGCAAGCCAGTTTTGCACACGCAGAATACTCAGGTTAAACTTGACGAGCCTAGCATATGCAGATATGGCCTCGGAACACTGAGACCGAAAGGTCGAGCGTGAATCATATAGTAGATATGATCAACATAGTGATGTTCACCATTGAAAGCTACTCCATTTCACATGATGATCGGTTATGGTTTAGTTGATATGGATCACGTGATCACTTAGAGGATTAGAGGGATGTCTATCTAAGTGGGAGTTCTTAAGTAATATGATTAATTGAACTTAAATTTATCATGAACTTAGTCCTGATAGTATTTTGCAAATTATGTTGTAGATCAACACCTTGCGTTGTTGCTTTCCTGTGTTTATTTTTGATATGTTCCTAGAGAAAAATTATGTTGAAAGATGTTAGTAGCAAAGATGCGGATTGGATCCGTGATCTGAGGATTATCCTCATTGCTGCACAGAAGAATTATGTCCTTGATGCACCGCTAGGTGACAGACCTATTATAGGAGCAGATGCAGACGTTATGAACGTTTGGCTAGCTCAATATGATGACTACTTGATAGTTTAGTGCACCATGCTTAACGGCTTTGAATCGGGACTTCAAAGACGTTTTGAACGTCATGGACCATATGAGTGTTCCAGGAGTTGAAGTTAATATTTCAAGAAAATACCCGAGTTGAGAGATATGATGTCTCCAACAAGTTCTATAGCTAAAAGATGGAGGAGAATAGCTCAAGCAGTGAGCATGTGCTCAGATTGTCTGGGTACTACAATCGCTTGAATCAAGTGGGAGTTAATCTTCCAGATAAAATAGTGATTGACAGAATTCTCTAGTCACCATCACCAAGTTAGTAGAACTTCGTGATGAACTATAGTATGCAAGGGATGACGAAAGTAATTCCCGAGCTCTTCGTGATGCTGAAATCGACGAAGGTAGAAATCAAGAAAAACATCAAGTGTTTATGGTTGACGAGACCACTAGTTTCAAGAAAAGGGCAAAGGGAAGAAGGGGAACTTCAAGAAGAACTGCAAGCAAGTTGCTGCTCAAGTGAAGAAGCCTAAGTGTGGTCCTAAGCCTGAGACTAAGTGCTTTTACTGCAAAGGGACTGGTCACTGGAAGCGGAACAACCCCAACTATTTGGTGGATAAGAAGGATGGCAAGGTGAACAAAGGCATATTGGATATACATGTTATTGATGTGTACTTTACTAGTGTTTATAGCAACCCCTCGGTATTTGATACTGGTTCAGTTCCTAAGAGAGTAACCCAAAACGGGAGTTGCCGAATAAACAGAGACTAGTAAAAGGCGAGGTGACGATGTGTGTTGGAAGTAGTTCCAAGATTGATATGATCATCGTCGCACACTCCCTATACTTTCGGGATTAGTGTTGAAACTAAATAAGTGTTATTTGGTGTTTGCGTTGAGCATGAATATGATTTGATCATGTTTGTTGCAATACGGTTATTCATTTAAATTCGAGAATAATTGTTGTTCTGTTTACATGAATAAAACCTTCTATGGTCATACACCCAATAAAATGGTTTGTTGGATCTCGATCGTAGTGATACACATATTCATAATAATGAAGCCAAAAGATGCAAAGTTAATAGTGATACGGCAACTTATTTGGGGCACTGCCGTTTAGGTCATATTGGTGTAAAGCGTATGAAGAAACCCCATACTGATGGGATTTTGGAACCACTTGATTATGAATCACTTGATGCTTGCGAACCGTGCCTCATGGGCAAGATGACTAAAACGCCGTTCTCCGGTACTATGGAGAGAGCAACAGATTTGTTGGAAATCATACATACAGATGTATGTGGTCCGATGAATATTGAGGCTCGTAGCAGGTATCATTATTTTCTGACCTTCACAGATAATTTGAGCAGATATGGGTATATCTACTTAATGAAACAGAAGTCTGAAACATTTGAAAAGTTCATATAATTTCAGAGTGAAGCGGAAAATCATCGTAACAAGAAAATAAAGTTTCTACGATCTGATCGTGGAGAAGAGTATTTGAGTTACGAGTTTGGCCTTCAGTTAAAACAATGTGAAATAGTTTCACTACTCACGCCACCTGGAACACCACGGTGTAATGGTGTGTCCAAACATCGTAACCGTACTTTATTAGATATGGTCCGATATATGATCTCTCTTACCGATCTACCACTATCGTTTTGGGGTTATGCATTAGAGACAACTGCATTCACGTTAAATAGGGTACCATCTAAATCCGTTGAGACGACATCTTATGAACTGTGGTTTGGCAAGAAACCTAAGTTGTCGTTTCTTAAAGTTTGGGGTTGCGATGCTTATGTGAAAAGGTTTCATCCTAATAAGCTCAAACCCAAATCGAAGAAATGTGTCTTCATAGGATACCCAAAGGAGACAGTTGGGTACACCTTCTATCACAGATCCGAAGGCAAGACATTCGTTGCTAAGAATGGATCCTTTCTAGAGAAGGAGTTTCTCTCGAAAGAAGTGAGTGGGAGGAAAGTAGAACTTGATGACGTAACTGTACCTCATCGCTTATTGGAAAGTATTTCATCACAGAAACCGGTTCCTGTGACACCTACACCAATTAGTGAGGAAGTTAATGATGATGATCATGAAACTTCAGATCAAGTTGTTACTGAACCTCGTAGGTCAACCAGAGTAAGATCCGCACCAGAGTGGTACGATAATCCTGTTCTGGAGGTTATGTTACTAGACCATGACGAACCTACGAACTATGAAGAAGCGATGGTGAGCCCAGATTCTGCAAAATGGCTTGAGGCCATGAAATCTGAGATGGGATCCATGTATGAGAACAAAGTATGGACTTTGATTGACTTGCCCAATGATCGGCGAGCCATAAAAAATAAATGGATCTTCAAGAGGAAGACGGACGCTGATAGTAGTGTTACTATCTACAAATCTAGACTTGTCGGAAAAAGGTTTTTGACAAAGTTCAAAGTGTTGAATACGATCAGATTTTCTCACTCGCAGTGATGCTTAAGTCTGTCCGAATCATGTTAGCAATTGCTGCATTTTATGAAATCTGGCAAATGGATAAACAAAACAACATTCCTTAATGGATTCATTAAAGAAGAGTTGTATATGATGCAACCAGAAGGTTTTGTCAATCCTAAAGGTGCTAACAAAATATGAAAACTCCAGCGATCCATCTATGGACTGGTGCAAGCATCTCGGAGTTGGAATATACGCTTTGATAAGTTGATCAAAGCATATAGTTTTATACAGACTTGCGGTGAAGCCTGTATTTACAAGAATGTGAGTGGGAGCACTACAGCATTTCTGATAAGTATATGTGAATGACATATTGTTGATCGGAAATAATGTAGAATTATTCTGCAAAGCATAAAGGAGTGTTTGAAAGGAGTTTTTCAAAGAAAGACCTCGGTGAAGCTGCTTGCATATTGAGCATCAAGATCTATAGAGATAGATCAAGACGCTTGATAAGTTTTTTCAATGAGTACATACCTTAACAAGATTTTGAAGTAGTTCAAAATAGAACAGTCGAAGAAAGAGTTTCTTGCCTGTGTTACAAGATGTGAAATTGAGTAAGACTCAAAGCCCGACCACAGCAGAAGATAGAAAAAGAATGAAAGCCATTCCCTATGCCTCGGCCATAGGTTCTATAAAGTATGCCATGCTGTGTACCAGATCTATTGTATACCCTACACTGATTTTGGCAAGGGAGTACAATAGTGATCTAGGAGTAGATCACTGGACAGCGGTCAAAATTATCCTTACTAGAATAAGGATATGTTTCTCGATTATGGAAGTGACAAAAGGTTCGTCGTAAAGGGTTACGTCAATGCACGTTTTGACACTAATCTAGATGACTCTAAGTCTCGGTCTAGATACATATTGAAAGAGGGAGCAATTAGCTAGAGTAGCTCCGTGCAGAGCATTGTAGACATAGAAATTTGCAAAATACTTACGGATCTGAATGTGACAGACCCGTTGACTAAAATTATCTCACAAGAAAAACATGATCACACCTTAGTACTCTTTGGGTGTTAATCACATAAGCGATGTGAACTAGATTACTGACTCTAGTAAATCCTTTGGGTGTTGGTCACATGACGATGTGAACTATGGGTGTTAATCACATGGTGATGTGAACTATGGGTGTTAATCACATGGTGATGTGAACTGTTGATGTTAAATCACATGGCGATGTGAACTAGATTATTGACTCTAGTGCAAGTGGGAGACTGAAGGAAATATGCCCTAGAGGCAATAATGAAGTTATTATTTATTTCCTTATGTCATGATAAATGTTTATTATTCTTGCTAGAATTGTATTAATTGGAAACTTGATACATGTGTGAATACATAGACAAACAGAGTGTCACTAGTATGCCTCTACTTGATTAGCTCGTTGATCAAAGATGGTTATGTTTCCTAGCCATAGACATGAGTTGTCATTTGATTAACGGGATCACATCATTAGGAGAATGATGTGATTGACTTGACCCATTCCGTTAGCTTAGCACTCGATCGTTTAGTATGTTGCTATTGCTTTCTTCATGACTTATACTTCTTCCTATGACTATGAGATTATGCAACTCCTGTTTACCGGAGGAACACTTTGTGTGCTACCAAATGTCACAACGTAACTGGATGATTATAAAGGTGCTCTACCGGTGCTTCCAAAGGTACTTGTTGGGTTGGCGTATTTCGAGATTAGGATTTGTCACTCCGATTGTCGGAGAGGTATCTCTGGGCCCACTCAGTAATACACATCACTATAAGCCTTGCAAACATTGTAACTAATGAGTTAGTTGCGGGATGATGTATTACGGAATGAGTAAAGAGGCTTGCCGGTAACGAGATTGAACTAGGTATCGAGATACCGACGATCGAATCTCGGGCAAGTAACATACCGATGACAAAGGGAACAACGTATGTTGTTATGCGGTCTGACCGATAAAGATCTTCGTAGAATATGTGGGAGCCAATATGAGCATCCAGGTTCCGCTATTGGTTATTAACCGGAGAGGTGTCTCGGTCATGTCTACAGAGTTCTCTAACCCGTAGGGTCCGCACGCTTAAAGTTAGATTACGGTTATATTATGAGTTTATGTGTTTTGATGTACCGAAGGAGTTCGGAGTCCCGGATGAGATCAGGGACTTGACGAGGAGTCTCGAAATGGTCGAGACGTAAAGATCGATATATTGGATGACTATATTCGGACATCGGAAAGGTTCCGAGTGATTCGGGTATTTTTCGGAGTACCGGAGAATTACGGGAATTCGTATTGGGCCTTCATGGGCCATACGAGAAAGGAGAGAAAGGCCCCAAAGGGTGGCCGCACCCCTCCCCATGGACTAGTCCGAATTGGACTAGGGTGGGGGGCGCCCCATTCCTTCTTTCTCCTTCTCCCTTCCATTTTCCTACTCCAACAAGGAAAGGAGGAGTCCTACTCCCGGTGGGAATAGGACTCCCCCCTTGGCGCGCCCTCCTCCTAGGCCGTCCGCCTCCCCCCTTGCTCCTTTATATACGGAGGCAGGGGGGCACCCCATAGACACACAATTGATCATTGATCTCTTAGCCGTGTGCAGTGCCCCCTCCACCATATTACACCTCGATAATATCGTAGCGGTACTTAGGCGAAGCCCTGTGTCGGTAGAACATCATCATTGTCACCACGCCGTCGTGCTGACGAAACTCTCCCTCAACACTCGGCTGGATCGGAGTTCGAGGGACGTCATCGAGCTGAACGTGTGCTGAACTCGGAGGTGCCGTGCGTTCGGTACTTGATCAGTCGGATCGTGAAGACGTATGACTACATCAACCGCATTGTGTTAATGCTTCCGTTTTCGGTCTACGAGGGTACGTGAACAACACTCTTCCCTCTCGTTGCTATGCATCACCATGATCTTGCGTGTGCGTAGGAAAATTTTGAAATTACTACGTTCCCCATCACTATCTTTGTTCGGTCTTTTGAATTCGGAGACTAATATGATGAATTGTATTCGGAGACTAATCTTCTATTGTATTCGATGAATCTGCTGTTGCTGTGTGGTGCTGTCTATATTTTGTCCAATAATATATTTTGTAATCTGTGCAAATATCAGAAAAGAAAAAATAATAATACCTAATATACATACTAATGGCGCATCACCCCAAGGTGCGCCATTAGTATGCCAAAGGATACTAATGGCGCATCACCCCGCAGTGCGCCATTAGTATGGCAAAGCACATGTGTAAATATCGCCCCCTGGGAGGCACACTAATGGCGCACGTTGGTCTATACTAATGGGGCACGGCGTGATGCGCCATTAGTATACCAGATACTAATGGCGCACCAGTGGTGTGCCATTAGTATTTAATACTAGTGGCGTGGTACTAGTGGCGCACCAGTAGTGCGCCATTAGTAGGCAAAACTGGTCCGCCACTAGTAGGCCTTTTCCTAGTAGTGAGCGAGCCGCGGGAGACCACGTCGGCCGACGCCAACACCGACCAGGTGAGGCGAGGAGCCGTCTTGGCGTGTATTGGCGTTTTCCCTTAGTCGTTTTTCGTGTGGACAGCGTTTCCAGTCTTTAGCTCTTGCCAGCCGGACAGTCACGCTGCAAGCTGTGGCTGGGATGAAGAGAGGGCTTTGGCATCGGCACACTACTTAGCCGACCTCGGGTGGTGCCAACTTAAGTCAAGGCGGCGAGCTCCCGGGCCGGCTGTCCGAACCTGGACAGGGCGGAAGAATGAAAGAACACATTCATGGGCGAAGCTTACCATATAGATAAAAAGGTAGCCCCCGAGTGTGCTTTGGGGGACCTGTTGTCTTTGCTAGTATAAAACATAGCGTGGTACATACACTGCATCAATTGTAAAACGGGCGAAGAAGGTTCGCATTCCACAGACGCTCCATCTCTTGGCCGACATTGTTCCTCTTGCGTGCCTTGGGCTTTTGTGCATCGATGAGGTAGTAGGAGTCATTGCCCAGGGCCTTGCTAATGATGAAACGCCCCTCCCAAGGAGCCGAGAGCTTGTATTGGCCGGCTGTCCGCTGGATCAGCCGGAGCACGAGGTCGCCCTCGCAGAAAGCACGCGGCTTGATCTTCTTGTTGTGGTAGCAGTGTAGACTCCGCTGGTAGATGGCGGACCGGCTAAGTGCTAGCAGCCGGGTCTCTTCCAGCAGATCGACGCCGTCTTCTCGCGCTTCACTGGCTTCCGCCTCTATGTACATGGTGATGCGAGGCAAGTCAAACTCGATGTCTGTTGGGATGACATCCTCGGCCCTGTACACGAGGAAGAAGGGTGTGAAGCCGGTTGCTCGATTCGGCGTAGTCCGGAGACTCCAAAGAATGGCCGCCAGCTCCTCGATCCAGCAGTCAGCCGAATGCTCCAGTAGCTCGACCAGCCGAGGCTTGATGCCGGACAGGATGAGGCCGTTTGCTCGCTCCACCTGGCCGTTTGACTGTGGATGGGCAACGCTAGGTCCAGTCGGATGCCGTGCGTTGCGCAGAAACAGGCCATGGTGCATTTGGCGAAGTTCGTGCTTTTGTCGGTGATGATGCTGTGCGGGATGTCGTACCAGACGGTGATATCCGCAATGAATGTGACGACAGTTGGATGATTCAGCTTCTTGATTGGCTTCGCCTCAATCCACTTTGTGAACTTGTCCACAACAACCAGCAAATGGGTCATGCCTCCGCGTGCTGTCTTGAATGGGCCCACCATGTCCAACCCCCACACGGCAAATGGACAAGTGAGGGGAATGGTCTTGAGTGCAAAAGCCATCAGGTGCTGCTTGGAGCTGAAGTGTTGGCACCCCTTGCACTTGCGGACCAACTCCTTGGCGTCGTCCAAAGCAGTTGGCCAGAAGAAGCCTTGGCGGAAAGCTTTGGTGACGAGGGCTCTGGAGGCGGCATGGTGGCTACATTCGCCTTGATGAATATCCCTGAGGTAGCAATGCCCTTCTCTGGCTCTACGCAGCGCTGGAAGACACCTGTCACACTGCGCCTGACGAGCTCATGCTGACTATCGTGTAGGCTGCCGCCCGGCGTTGCACCTGCCGGGCCAAGATTTCGTCGGCTTGTAGCTCTCGGCTCACCAGAAAGTCGAGGATGGGCTGCGCCCAAGATGGAGCTTCTACCACCGTCATGACGGCAACCGGTACCAGGGTGGCCGGGTTGGGAGGTTACGGGTCAGAGCCGGCCGCTGCTTGCTGTGTCGTTGAAGTCCCCGGGCCGGGTTCGGGTGCTACTGTTGGGTAACGTAGTAATTTCAAAAAAATTCTACGCACACGCAAGATCATGGTGATTCATAGCAACGAGAGGGGAGAGTGTTGTCCACGTACCCTCGTAGACCGAAAGCGGAAGCGTTAACACAACGCGGTTGATGTAGTCGTACATCTTCACGATCCGACCGATCAAGTACCGAACGCACGGCACCTCCGAGTTCAGCACACGTTCAGCTCGATGACGTCCCTTGAACTCCGATCCAGCCGAGTGTGGAGGGAGAGTTTCTTCAGCACGATGGCGTGGTGACAATGATGATGTTCTACTGACGCAGGGCTTCGCCTAAGCACCGCTACGATATTATCGAGGTGTAATATGGTGGAGAGGGGCACCGCACACGGCTAAGAGATTAGTGATCAATTGTGTGTTTAGAGGTGCCCCCTGCCCCCGTATATAAAGGAGCAAGGGGGGGTTCGGCCGGCCAAGGGGAGAGGCGCGCCAGGAGGAGTCCTACTCCTACCAGGAGTAGGACTCCCCCGCTTTTCCATGTTGGACTAGGAGAGAGTGGGGGAAGAGGTGGAGGGGAGGAAGGAAGGGGGGCGCCGCCCACCTCTCCTTGTCCTTTTCGGACTGGGGGGGAGGGGCGTGCGGCCCTGCCCTGGCCTCCTCTCCTCTCTTCCACCTAGGCCCACTAAGGCCCATTAAGTTACCGGGGGGTTCCGGTAACCTCCCGGTACTCCGAAAAAATCCCGATTTCACCCGGAACACTTCCGATATCCAAACATAGGCTTCCAATATATCAATCTTTATGTCTCGACCATTTCGAGACTCCTCGTCATGTCCGTGATCACATTCGGGACTCCGAACAACCTTCGGTACATCAAAACATATAAACTCATAATATAACTGTCATCGTAACGTTAAGCGTGCGGACCCTACGGGTTCGAGAACCATGTAGACATGACCGAGACACCTCTCCGGTCAATAACCAATAGCGGAACCTGGATGCTCATATTGGCTCCCACATATTCTATGAAGATCTTTATCGGTCAGACCGCATAACAACATACGTTGTTCCCTTTGTCATCGGTATGTTACTTGCCCGAGATTCGATCGTTGGTATCTCGATACCTAGTTTAATCTCGTTACCGGCAAGTCTCTTTACTCGTTCCGTAATACATCATCCCGCAACTAACTCATTAGTTACAATGCTTGCAAGGCTTATAGTGATGTGTATTACTGAGTGGGCCCAGAGATACCTTTCCAACAATCGGAGTGACAAATCCTCATCTCGAAATACGCCAACCCAACAATACCTTTGGAGACACCTGTAGAGCACCTTTATAATCACCCACTTACGTTGTGACGTTTGGTAGCACACAAAGTGTTCCTCCGGTAAACAGGAGTTGCATAATGTCATAGTCATAGGAACATGTATAAGTCATGAAGAAAGCAATAGCAACATACTAAACGATCGAGTGCTAAGCTAACGGAATGGGTCAAGTCAATCACATCATTCTCCTAATGATGTGATCCCGTTAATCAAATGACAACTCATGTCTATGGCTAGGAAACATAACCATCTTTGATCAACGAGCTAGTCAAGTAGAGGCATACTAGTGACACTCTGTTTGTCTATGTATTCACACATGTATTATGTTTCCGGTTAATACAATTTTAGCATGAATAATAAACATTTATCATGATATAAGGAAATAAATAATAACTTTATTATTGCCTCTAGGGCATATTTCCTTCAGCTACAGCCCTGGGGCCGCCTGTCGAAGTCCCCGGGCCGGTTGCTGAGGTCCTCGAGCCGGATCCGACTGCTCCGGGGTCAGCCGGCACGAAGATGGACTTTGATTCTGGCGAAAGCTTGATAGACGGCTTGCGCATGCACTCGAGGGAGACGCCTGCTGGTATGGCCTGCCGGGTGGAGCCGGTCCGTTCCAGGGCATCGGTTGCGTCGTTGTCAGCCCGTGGCACATGGAGGAACTCGCACCCGTCGAAGTGCCCGCTCATCTGCTGGACGAGGAAGCGGTTACTCGCCATGTTGGCATCCTTGGCGTCCCTGTCGCCAGAAGACTGTTGGACCACCAAGTCCGAGTCACCATAGCACAGAATCCAGCGGATGCCGATCTCCTTGGTCAGCCGGAGCCCGTGGATGAGCGCCTCGTACTCAGCCACGTTGTTGGAGGCGGCGAAGTTGATTTGCAGCGTGTACTTGAGCTTGTCGCCTTTGGGAGATGTGAGGACGATGCCAGATCCCAAACCGGTGCGCATCTTAGAGCCATCAAAGTGCATCTGCCAATGCGTGGAATCTAGCGTTGGTGGCAGGTACTGGGTCTCGGCCGAGTCGACGAGGAAGTTGGCCAACACTTGGGACTTGATGGTGGTGCGGGGTTGGTAGAGGATGGTGTGGGGAGCCAGCTCAATGGCCCATGTGGCCACCGGCCCGAGGCATCTCTGTTGCCCATGATCTCGGCAAGGGGGACGGTGCAGACGACCGTGATGGTGTGCTCCTGGGAGTACTGCTTCAGCTTCTTGGTGGGGAAGTACACGCCATAGCACATCTTCTGCTAGTGGGAGTAGTTCTACTTGGAGGCGGACAACACCTCGCTCAGGTAGTAAACCGGCCTCTGGACCAGCTGAGCTTTGCTGGCTTCTGAGCCCTCGACAATGATCACGGTGCTGACGACCCGATTGGTAGCGGCGATGTAGAGGAACATGGGCTCTTTAGCAGCCGGAGCGGCAAAGACAAGTAGCATGGACATCATCCGCTTGATCTGGAGGAATGCCTCGTCCGCCTGGTCGGTCCACTCGAAGCATGTGGTCTTCTTCATCAGCTGGTATAGTGGGAGGGCCTTCTTACCCAGCCGACTGATGAACCTGTGACGCCCGGATAATCAAGCTACAGTAAAACTCTGCTAACGATGCCATGTCACCATGATCACTTTAGTTAACCTCGGGTTAGTTCAAATTCAAATTCAAGCAAACAATAAAACTTTTCAAATGTCAAAACTAAAATGTTCTAAAAGTGACAAATAAATCATATGTAATATTGGTGGAGGAACCAAGTCTTTATAAAATGTTTAAATGCACCAAACTAATTAAATCAGTAGCTAAAACCATTAATTAAATGCCTTTTGTATTTTGTAAAATATTAAACTATATTATTTTGGGATGAAACTTTTTGTGGTTGTGACATAATTGGTAACAACAAATTAGGTGCCATTTTGGTATTTTGCTAAAACAAAATAAAAGAGAAACTAGAAATAAAACAGAAAAGAAAAATAAATAAAAGGTAAAAAGAAAGCAAAAGGAAAGAAAACCCCCCGGCTCCCCAAGGGCCTTGGCCCACTGGCCCAGCCGGCCGAATCGGTCCAGCGGCCCAGCACCTCCCCCCTCCCCTTGTCATCTTCCCCCTTCCTCGTCTGTTCAACCGACCGAGGGCGCACGCCCCTCGCCGTCCCCGCCGGACCTGCTCGCCGCCCCACGCCGCCACATCGCCGAGGGGATAAGGACGCCAGCGACGGCCCCCTTGCCTCCTCCGAGAGATCTTTCCCCCCCCTTGCCCACGAGCTGCTGCTTGCCCTCGCCGCCTCTCCCATTCCCCACCGCATCCGAGCGCTGCCGTGGCCATGCCGGCGTAACACACGCGGTCCCCGACACCGCCTCGCCTCTCCTCCTCGCCAAGAAGGACCGCCTCGACCTCCTCTTCCTCCCCGACGAATCACCCGAGCAGGAGCGCCTCTGCATCATCCCCTACGTTGCCGTCTTCCTCCTCTTCTCCGACGAGCTTCGCCGTCGATTCCGCCGCACCGAGCCCTCCTCGAGCAGGATTGAGCACATCTGCAGGAGCACTGTGAGCCTGCGCTTCTTTCCCCTCTCTCTCCCGAGCTTTCCGACGCCCGTAGCCCCGTTCCCGTAGCTCGCCCGAAGAACCTCGCCGCCGACGAGCTCGGCGCCGTGGCCATGGTCGCCTTCACCTTCGGCCGAGCGCCGCATCGTGCTCCGGGGGTTCCTAGTGGCCCAACGCGCGCGTCTGCTGCTCTCGCCGTGCCCCGTAGCCCCCTGTTCGCCGCTCACCGGAAACCCACCACCACCTGCCTCGCCGCCGGCGACGTTACCGGCCGTCCCCAGCCACGCCACCACCTCCATTCGACGCGGTGTGGGCTGGCCGTTCGAATGGGCCAAACCACAGCCCCGGGGATGCCCTGTGGGCGAAACCCGAAGCTCACCCGCGCCGTGCCGCCGCATTGGAGCTCGCCGGAGCCCCTCTCCGGTGCCCTGCCGACGTGGCCGGCCGGGTCCCACCCCTGGCTCACTGCCAGTGGCCCCCACGGGCCCCAGTTGACTGGGTTGACCCAGTCAACTGCTGACTGGGCAGCCCAGTGCCACTGACATGCGGGCCCGCCGCAAAAATTAAAAAAAAAGAAGAAAAGAAAAAAGAAAAGTGTTTTATAAATAAAAATAATTAGATTAACTAATCTCTCACTGACATATGGGGCCCACCCCTCTAATTAGACTGTTAGTTTAGTTTAAATAAGTATTAGACTAACAGAGGCTGACATGTGGGTCCCACTGGACCCACCTGTCTGGTTTGACTGGTCAGCTGACCTGTTGACCTGCTGACGTCAGCATTGCCTCATGCTGACGTCATAATTCATTTTTGCTTAATATAAATAATTCCAGCAATTCAAATAAACTTTGAAAATTCATATCTTTTAAACCGTAACTCGGATGAAAACGCTTTCTATATGAAAGTTGCTCAGAACGACGAGACGAATCCAAATACGCAGTCCGTTCGTCCACCACACCTCCCTAACCTATCGAACTAGCAATTTTCCCCTCCGGCCCGTCTGTCCGAAAACGCGAAACATCGGGAATACCTCCCGGATGTTCCCCCCCTTCACCGGTACCACCTACTGTCGCGTTAGGACACCCCTAGCACCGCTCATTGTCATGTCACGCATCGTCGTGCTTATGTTTGCATTGTATTTACTGTTTCTTCCCCCTCTTCTCTCCGGTAGACTACGAGACCGACACTGCTGCTGCCCAGTTCGACTACGGAGTCGACGACCCCTCCTACTTGCCAGGGCAACCAGGCAAGCCCCCCCTTGATCACCAGATATCGCCTACTCTACTCTCTACTACTTGCATTAGAGTAGTGTAGCATGTTACTGCTTTCGATTAATCCTATTCTGTTGCATAGCCTGTCATTGTTGCTACAGCTGTTACCCTTACCTGCTATCCTACTGCTTAGTATAGGATGCTAGTGTTCCATCAGTGGCCCTACACTCTTGTCCGTCTGCCATGCTATACTACTGGGCCGTGATCACTTTGGGAGGTGATCACGGGTATATGCTATATACATTTATACATGACACATGTGGTGACTAAAGTCGGGTCGGCCCGTGAGTCCCTGATCTTGATCGTACACATTTGCGTGCATGATTAGTGTACGGTCAAATCGGGGGCGTCACAGAACCGACTGAGAGATGACAAGCATCCGGTGAACTTATGGACGTCCCGCAACCAGGTCGGCTTCTGCATCCGCTCAATGGCCTTGATCTTCATGGGGTTGCACTCAATCCCACGCTCAGAGACAAGGAAACCAAGGAGCTGGCCGGCTGGTACTCCGAAGGCACACTTCTCCAGGTTGAGCTTGATCCAAAAGCGGCACAAGTTGGCGAAGGTCTCCTTGAGATCCTCCAAAAGGGTGCCGCGCTTCTTCGTCTTCACAACAATGTCGTCCACATAGACATGGGCGTTTCTGCCGAGTTGCTCCATGAGGCACTTTTGCGTATAGCGCTGGAAGGTGGCGCCGACATTCCACAAGCCGAATGTCATGGTGATGTAGCAGAAGGCGCCGAATGGGTGATGAAGGCGGTCTTCAGTCAATCGGACGGATCCAGTTTGATCTGGTGGTAGCCGGAGTAGGCGTCCAAGAAGGACAGCAGCTCGCAGCCGGCTGTGGAGTCGATTACTTGATCGATCCGGGGCAAGGCAAATGGGTCCTTGGGGCAGGCTTTGTTGATGCTAGCGTAGTCGATACACATGCACCACTTGTTGTTTTTCTTCAAAACAAGGACTGGGTTGGCAACCAAGTCCGGGTAGAACACTTCCATGATGAAGCCGGCTGCCAGAAGCCGGGTGATTTCTTCACCAATGATCCTTCTCTTCTCTTCTTATAGGCAGCGGTGGGGTTGCTTGACCGGCATTGCGTCTGATCTCACATGCAGCTTGTGCTCGGCGAAATCCTTCAGAACACCCGACATGTACTTGGGAGACCATGCGAAGATATCCCGATTCTCACGAAGGAAGTCGTCGAGCTCGCTTTCCTATTTGCTGTCAAGGTTTGACCCTATGACAACGAACTTCTTCGGGTGCGCCGGGTCCAGGATGATCTTCTTGGTTTCCTTGGACGGCTGGAAGGAGGACTCGGCCTCCGCATCCATGGGGTCAGACGACATGCCCGGCTGCTCGCTGGCCATGGCCACAGCCCGGTCTAGCAGGTGCTTCTCTTCAGCGATGATGAGGGACTCGGCCAGCCGGGAGCTGGCGGCGGCACACTCGAGCGAGTTTTTGTAGTCGCCGGCAATGGTGATGATGCCCTTGGGACCCGGCATCTTCATCTTCAGGTAGGCGTAATGCGACACCGCCATGAATTTGGCCAGTGCAGGCCGGCCCCAAGAGCGCGTGGTAGGGGCTGTCCAAGTCGACCACCTCGAACCAGATTGGCTCTCGGCGGAAGTGGGTCCTGTCACCGAACAAGACGTCAATCTTGACCTTGCCGACGGGGGAGCAGGAAAGACTAGGGACAATGCCATGGAATACAGTTCGGCTGGGCTAGAGATGCTTCTCCTTGATGCCCAACTTCTCCATGGTGTCGCGGTAGAGGATATTGATGCTGCTGACGCCGTCTATCAGGATCCGGGAGAAGCGGTAGGCCCACCTCTCCGATGAGAAGGTGGAGTCCAGCACCATGGTGTAAGCACCCGCTGAAGGCATCACGGCCAGATGGTCTTCACGGCTCTAGGTGATGGGCCTCTCGGACCCTTGAGGCGACAACATTCACCTCGCGGTGTTGCTGGCGCCGGCTGTGCTTGTCGTCAGCTTCACTGGTGAAGGTGACGTAGGTGGCGTCGGTGTTGGGGAACTTGTCTTGGAGCATGCTGACTGGGCGGTCCGTCGACTGCTGAGGAGCGATAGCAGCCAGGCCGGGAGGAGGAGGCGGCAAGCCCTCACCCTTGGTGATCCGGGCGAGCCAGTTGCACTGGCGAGTGGTGTGGTTGGATGGCTTCGCACCGCTGTGGAATTTACACAGGGCATCAAGGGTCTGTTCAACGGAGAAGGCAGGCTGCCAGGCACCCTTGTCGCCCTTCTGACACTTGGGGCCGGGTTGCCCGGCCGGCTGCTGATCCTCGACAGTGGCCACTTGCCGGTTGTTGGTAGCCGGCTGCTGGGCCTTGCGCTTGTTGTCGTTCGGCTGTTGGCGCCGGTTGGAGTCACCGGCCGACGTTTGAGGAGCTGGCGGGAGCACCTTCCCGGACGAGTCAACCCGGATCTCTGACTTCATGGAGAAGTCATTGGTGGTGTACTTGTCCGCCACGACCAAAAGCTCATCCAAGGTAGCCGGCTCGTCGCACAGACTCTTGTGCTTGAGCAGGGTGCCCACTCTGCACCCGGCGGTGAAGTACTCGATGGCCTGCACCTCGTGCACCCCTTCGCAGGAGTTGCGCAGCTCGGCCCAATGCGTTAGGTAGTCGCGGGTGGACTTGGTCAGGCCCTGAACGCACATGGAGAGCTAGTGTGTCTTGGGGGGCCGCTTGTAGGTGCTGGTGAAGTTGCGGACGAAGACGTCGGTGAAGTCCAACCAGCCGTTGATGCTGTAGGGTTTGAGGCTGTTCAACCATGTCCGGGCCGTGCCCTGGAGCATGAGCGGAACATACTTCATGGCAGCGCGCTTGTTGCCGTCTGCTATGATGACTGCCGGTGTAGTCCGTCAGCCAGTCCTCCGGCTTCATGGAGCCGGTGTACTTGGGAGTGTCTCGGGGGAGCGAGAACCCTTTGGGGAAGGGCTTGTCATGACAGGGGCCGAAGCAGGCCGGGCCGACTGTATCCTCCTCCTCGACGGCCAGGGACCGAGCTAGCCGCTCGATCCGACTCCTTCGCAGGGGCCGAGCCGGCCTCCCAGAGTCGGGTGATCAACCGGCGCCGGAGAGGCCAGCCTCTCCCTGCGAGGGGGTGGCAGACGGTCATCCTGCTGGCGCCGGTCCTCCACTCTCGGAGGGTCTTGCCGGCTGCGCACGACCGTTTGGTGAGTGTGCCGGCTCCGGCTAGCAGCCGGCTCTGGGTTCCGCTGGCTGCTGCTGCCGCCAGTTGGGGATCGGGAGGTCGCTCCATGCTCGCGGCGGTGTGCGTGTGAAAGTGCAACTATCCCTGGGTGGTTTTGGTAATTACTAACAACATATAGCTCATTGAACTAATGCTACTTCAAGATGATTATTTAAGGAAGTTCAATGATTGGCATGGCATGGATTAGAAGTGTGGACCCCTCAAAATGCTAAGGACACATATTGGCTCAAGCTCAAGACTCTACCTTTTCATTTTAGTGATCCAATATCACATTGAGTCCATAGGAAAAGCCAATACTATTAGAAGGGGATGAGGTGTTGCTTAATGGCTTGATTTCTCAAAATGCTTAGTGATATGTTCCAAAGCCCTCAACCACTTTCTCATATCCACATACCTCCTAAACCAAAAGTCAAACTCGGCCCCACCGATTTGATCTATCCAGCGCCACCGAGTACATTTGACATAGCCACTGCCAGAAACCCTAGTCACTTCGGTCTCACCGATAGGGATCTCGGTCTCACCGAGATGGGATTTCAAACTCTCTGTTTCCCTTCATAACGTTTCGGTCTAACCGAGATGAGCGATTGGTCCCACCGAGTTTGCGATGCAAACTCTCTGTTTCCTTTTCGTAACATTTTGGTCTCACCGAGATGAGCGAATCGGTCCCATCGAGTTTGCCTGACCAACTCTCTTGTTAGCTTATTACCAAAATCGGTCCCACCGAGTTTGTGTAATCGGCCTCACCGAGATTACGTTATGCCCTAACCCTAATGAAATTGGTCCCATTGAGTTGACATGTCGGTCCCACCAAAAATCCTAACGTTCACATTTTGAACTAAATCGGTCCGACCGAGTTTCATGATTTGGTCCCACCGAGTTTGGTGATTTGTGTGTAACAGTTAGATTTTGTGTGGAGGCTATATATACCCCTCCACCCACTCTTCATTCATGGAGACAGAGCCATCAGAAATGCCTACACTTCCAGCATACATTTTCTGAGAGAGAACCACCTACTCATGTGTTGAGACCAAGATATTCCATTCCTACAATATGAATCTTGATCTCTAGCCTTCCCCAAGTTGCTTTCCACTCAAATCATCTTTCCACCAAATCCAAATATGTGAGAGAGAGTTGAGTGTTGGGGATACTATCATTTCAAGCACAAGAGGAAGGAGTTCATCATCAACACTCCATCTATTACCTTTTGGAGAGTGGTGTCTCCTAGATTGGTTAGGTGTCACTTGGGAGCCTCCGTTAAGATTGTGAAGTTGAACCAAGGAGTTTGTACGGGCAAGGAGATCGCCTACTTCGTGAAGATCTACCCTAGTGAGGCATGTCCTTCGTGGGCGATGGCCATGGTGGGATATACAAGGTTGCTTCTTCGTGGACCCTTCGTGGGTGGAGCCCTCCATGGACTCGCACAGCCGTTACCCTTCGTGGGTTGAAGTCTCCATCAACGTGGATGTACGATAGCACCACCTATCAGAACCACGGATAAAAAATCTCCGTGTCTACATTGCGTTTGCTCCCTCTAACTCCTCCCTTTACCTTCATGTACAATTTTTTTACATTCCGCTGCTATACTCTTAGACTTGCATGTGTAGGTTGATTGCTTGACTTGTGCTAAGTTGCTAAAATCTGCCAAGACCTAAAATTGGGAAAAGGCAAGATTTTTATTTGGTCAAGTAGTCTAATCACCCCCCTCTAGACATACTTACGATCCTACAAGTGGTATCAGAGCTTTGGTCTCCATTTGCCTTGATTTCCATAGCTTTTGGTGATCATAGTCTTGGTTTCACAACCTATGAGAGTATGGCGTCTAGCGAGGGAAATTACCACCGTAGAGGTCCTTACTTTGATGGTACTAATTTTTCTAGTTGGAAACATAAGATGAAAATGCATATTCTTGGACATAACCCCACCGTTTGGTCTATTGTGTGTATTGGCTTGCAAGGTGAATTCTTTGATGGGACAGAACCAAACCGTGAAGCTACCGCGGAAGAGTTGAAGATGCTGCAATACAACGCTCAAGCTTGTGATATCCTCTTCAATGGATTGTGCAATACAACGCTCAAGAAGTAGAAGAGAAGAATCACCACCAAGAGAGAGAAGGAGTAGAGATGATCGCTATGAACGAGGAACCTCTCGGAGAAGCAAGGATTCAGAAAGGAAGGACAAATCATCAAAGAGCTACGCAAAACGAAGACATCAAGCTCACGTTGGTGAATGGGTATCCGGCTCAGACTCCGACCATCACTCCGAAAGAAGTTATCACTCCAACTCCGAATATACTCAAGATGAAGGTGTTGCTGGTCTAGCACTTGTGTCAACCAACTCCTACGACATATTTGACTCACCAAATGAAGGAATTGGAAGATGCTTCATGGCTAAAGGCCCAAAGGTATCACACCCGAGTATGTTGATTTCAATAGTGATGAAGATGATTTGCTAGGAGATGATGATTTACTTGTTGACAACTCTAGTTATGAAAACTATGATGAACTTGCTATTAAACAAGATAAACGAATGACGATGATAAGAAGGAGATTGAGCATCTAACTAAAGAACTAAACACTCTTAAGTTAGCTCATGAAACTACCTTGGAAGATCATCGAGAACTTTTAAAGACTCATGAAAAGTTATGCTTTGAAAAGCTCAACCTTGAGCAAGAGCATGGCTTCTTAAAAGCAATCAATGATGATCTTCGCAAGAAAAGTTCTTCTTACATTGCCAAGCGTTTACTCTTGTCTACTTACATGCCACAAGTTAAAACTAGCAACAAGAGTAAGAAAGATTCTTCATCTAGCAGTAACAATAATCATGCTAAATGTAATGTTGTTGCTTCTAGTAGTTCTCTTGATTCCACTAATGATTCTCTTAGCCAAGTTAAACTTGAGCAAGAAAATAGCTTATTGAAGGGAATTATAGAGAAAGGTGTTTACAAGAGCCTTGCCGGAAGTATGCAATTTGAGGAAATTGTACGCAAGCAAGGAAGGCACCAGAAGAATCAACGTGTTGGTTTTGAACGAAAGTTCAATGCCAATGGAGTTGAGTTGGAAGAAGATCAATACCACAAGACGAAGTTTGTTCCTCAACAAGAGAAGTATGATCCTACTTCTTTCCAAGGTACACAAGGTCAAGATGATCTTCCACCACAAGATCACAAGCAAAAAGGCAAGGACAAGCTTCAAGAGGAGATTTATGCATTTGAAGAAGCTCCTAAGGCCTTGGTCATGTGGGTTCCCAAGACTACATCAAGTTCTACTTCATCAAGTACAACTACAACTCCAAGGATTCCCATCAAGATGATGTCTATCCCAAAGAAGAAGAACTAGAGAGTTCTTGAGGGTGACTCCGCCAACAAACTTCACTCATATCATCTTGGCAAGGACAAGTGCAAACAACTTCCACATCTTGCACTAGTTCAAGGAGTCACAAACCCTCTAGTTGGTAAGACAAGGGACAAGGTAAGCTAATGCTTTCATGGACATCATCTTGTGTGAACATCATTCTATGTCTATGGATATCCTTGTTTGTTCTTTGTGGGACTAACCCGTGTAGGTATTGAAAGTGCAACTCACTCCAATGGATTGCTCCAAATGATCTACATCAACAATGAGCATCCACATCTTTCAACATCTACATGAGGTCATCATCGACAAAACCCAAGGTTAGTTCATCCCTCTTAGGGGGAATATCACATCTAGGGGGAGCTTTACTCTAATCAATTGAGCTAAAGCAACTCTAATGGTGTGAACACAACAATGCTTTATGTAAAAGTGGTAACCCCACTTGTGCTTAAACGATGAGTATGACCTATGATCAAACGTTCTCATTTGACTCCTAAGTCAATATACTGATATATAGATGACCTAGTCATCGCCAATTGCTTGATAGATTCTAGAGTGTTTGTGCATGCTTTGCCACATATTTGATTTGCCATTTTATTGTGTGAGCATGTTGGTTGCATATTTTACTCATTCAAGGACATCCACTTGTTGTTTTGATTGTTTGGCTATTTCTCTTTTGCCAAGTGGATGGACAAGAATGCCTAAGAACCTCCTCTAGCTATCTATGCTTTTCTCGTCTCACACTCTATTCATGCTACATCACAAAGTTTGATCAAGTCAGATTCGAACCACTCTGTGTGAGGAGCACTCGGAGTCCCCGATTCGTCATAGACTTAAACTTCGAAAACCTCTCTGTGCACTTCGGTCTGACCGATTCATCCACTTCGGTCACACCGAGTTCACTGAGTTGATCTAGGTTTTCAATCTCGGTGCAACCGATTTGAACTTTTCGGTCACACCGAGTTGCAGTAACCGCTTGTGATTCTGCATCTCAGTGCCACCGAGTTGTTCCACTCGGTCACACCGACAGGGTCAGGATATATATATCGACAGGTGAGATTTTGGAAATTTCTTCAAAACCCTTCATCCCACGTGTGTCCTGCTCTGCCGCCTCGGGTCTCTGGATCGTCTTCTCGTCGCTAGCGACCTGCCGCCGCTGGTTTCCGTTGCTGTCAATGGGATTCTGCCCCGCCGTTGCCGCCGTAGCGAACTCACCACCAAACTAGGGTATGAGTTCGATCCTTTATGCTAATCCCTTACTCCAATTCCTAGCACATTGCTTTTCCATGATCATTACCACGTATGAAATCAATCTATCTGGAGAAATCATCCCTTAGATTAGGGTTGATTCAAAAATTTAGGGTTAGGTTTCCGCCGAACTCATCTCAGACCGACCGAGTTGTAGAAATCGGTCTCACCGATTTAGCTTAGGCCATTGCACTTGCACTTTTCGGTCTGGCTGAAAGTTGCAAATCGGTGCGACCGAGTTCAACTCTCAGTGAAACCCTAGCAATCTCGGAGCCACCGAACTGTGACTCAGTCTGACCGAGTTCACTAGTTTAGACTCCAAAAGTTGCTCCGGTATCACCGAGTTTAACAAATTGGTAGCTCCAAAATGATTTCTGTGGAGAACTAAAACTAAGTTTTTGACTCATCTGTTTTGCAAAAACTCTGCACTTTGTGATGCTCATCCACTCTATCTCATCTATATCTATTCACAGGGTCTGCTGTCAGTTTGCTTCCCAGAATGTCTGACCAGAGTGATAGCCTGTGTAACGCCCACGATGCGGCTATATCTCCCACGTGTCGAGGCACGACTTAGAGGCATAACCGCATTGTGGTTTTGTCGCAAGAAGGGTCATCTTCACACAATCCCATGTAATGAACAAGAATGGGGTAAAGAGTTGGCTTACAATCGCCACTTCACACAATACATAAATATAATCATACATCATCCAAAATACACACATAGACCGGCTACGGTCAAATCCAAATGAAAATAAGATAACCCCAAATGCTAGATCCCCGATCGTCCCAACTGGGCTCCACTACTGATCATCAGGAAAAGACACATAGTAACGACCATGTTCCTCATCGAACTCCCACTTGAGGTCGATCTCATCAACTGCACTGGCATCATCGGCACCTGCAACTGTTTTGGTAGAATCTGTGAGTCACGAGGACTCAGCAATCTCACACCCGCGCGATCAAAACTATTTAAGCTTATAGGAAAGGATGGTGTAATGAGGTGGAGCTGCAGCAAGCAATAAGCATATATGGTGGCTAACATACGCAAAAGGGAGCGAGAAGAGAAGCAACGGAACGGTCGTCATCTAGTAATGACCAAGAAGTGGTCCTGAACTCCTGCTTACGTCATGCATAACTCCAACCGTGTTCACTTCCCGGACTCCGCCGAGAAGAGACCATCACGGCTACACACACGGTTGATGTATTTTAATTGGGTCAAGTGACAAGTTCTCTACAACCGGACATTAACAAATTCCCATCTGCCTCATAACCGCGGGCACGGCTTTCGAAAGATAATACCCTGCAGGGGTGTCCCAACTTAGCCCATCATAAGCTCTCACGGTCAACGAAGGATAAACCTTCTCCCGGAAAGACCCAATCAGTCTCGGAATCCCGGTTTACAAGACATTTCAACAATGGTAAAACAAGACCAGCAAAGCCGCCCAATGTGCCGACAAATCCTGATAGGAGCTGCACAATTCTCGTTCTCAGGGCAACACCGGATGAGACTAGCTACGAGTAAAACAAGTCCTCAAGTTTCCCCAAGGTGGCCCCGCAGGCAGCTCGGTTCGAACCAACACTCGAAGGAGCACTGGCTCGTGGGGGTCTAAAATAAGATGACCCTCGGGCTCGCGAAAACCCAAGGGAAGTGTAGGTGGTAGGGGGTCAAATGGTAAAACCAAGGTTGGGCCTTGCTGGAGGAGTTTTCTTCAAGGCGAACTGTCAAGGGGGTCCCATAAATCACCCAACCGCGTAAGGAACGCAAACTCAAGGAACATAATACCGGTATGACAGAAACTAGGGCGGCAAGAGTGGAACAAAACACCAGGCATAAGGCCGAGCCTTCCACCCTTTACCAAAATATATAGATGCATTAATATAATACGAGATATTGTGATATCCCAAAATATCCATGTTCCAACATGGAACCAACTTCAACTTCACCTGCAACTAACAACGCTACAAGAAGGGCTGAGCAAAAGCGGTAACTTAGCCAAACAACGGTTTGCTAGGAAAGGATGGTTAGAGGCTTGACATGGCAAAATATGGGAGGCATGATATAGCAAGTGGTAGGTAGCGCAGCATGGCAATAGAGCGAACAACTAGCAAAGCAAAGATAGAAGTGATTTCGAGGGTATGGTCATCTTGCCTGCAAGGTTCTCAGAGTTGTCGAAAGCTTGATCCTCGTGAGCGTACTCAACAGGTTCCTTGTTCACGAACTCGTCTCCCGGCTCTACCCAAACCAATAACACAAGAAATGGAACCACGATCAATCACGGGAAATGCACAAGCAACATGATGCAAAACATGTATGATATGCGAGATATGATATGTGATGCATATGCGTGCTCCAGAAGGAAAATGATGAACAAGGCAGTAACTTGGCAAACCAAGCATGCCACTAGAAAGAGGAGATGATTTCGGTTGAAATCGATATAAAGATCACCGGAAACGGATGCACGGTTTGCAAATGGCAAGCAAAAGAAGAATGACACGAAACTGCGATTAACAGCAAGATAGCACTTAGAATGCAACAAGTAACAATGCTACAGTACACCAACATAGCAACAAAGCATATGACAGTAATGTACAGGAGATGCTTGACAAAAGATGAACACTGAGCTACGGCTAGTTCACAACATAACAGGTTCAAACAAGCATGGCAAAAGTGCAGAAGATATCAGGTTCACAGACTTAGTGAAATTACTGGACATGGCAGAAACAGCATCAGGTAGAAATGTTCAGAGCACGAAAGCGACATGCTACATGAACTTAATATAGCAAAACAAGGCATGGAAGTATTCTACTAAATGCATATGACAAAAGTCCCTTACTGACCATAAGCCAAAAAGGACCAGAAGATATGATGGCAACCTTGTAAACATAGCAAGTTTCGTTAACAGGTTTCAGACATGATGAGTTGACATGTTGGTCCCACCAAAAATCCTAACGTTCACATTTTGAACTAAATCGGTCCGACCGAGTTTCATGATTTGGTCCCACCGAGTTTGGTGATTTGTGTGTAACAGTTAGATTTTGTGTGGAGGCTATATATACCCCTCCATCCACTCTTCATTCGTGGAGAGAGCCATCAAAACATGCCTACACTTCCAGCATACATTTTCTGAGAGAGAACCACCTACTCATGTGTTGAGACCAAGATATTCCATTCCTACCATATGAATCTTGATCTCTAGCCTTCCCCAAGTTGCTTTCCACTCAAATCATCTTTCCACCAAATCCAAATCTGTGAGAGAGAGTTGAGTGTTGGGGAGACTATCATTTGAAGCACAAGAGCAAGGAGTTCATCATCAACACACCGTCTATTACCTTTTGGAGAGTGGTGTCTCCTAGATTGGTTAGGTGTCACTTGAGAGTCTTCGTCAAGATTGTGGAGTTGAACCAAGGAGTTTGTATGGGCAAGGAGATCGCGTAATTCATGAAGATCTACCCTTGTGAGGCAAGTCCTTCGGGGGAGATGGCCATGGTGGGATAGACAAGGTTGCTTCTTCGTGGAACCTTCGTGGGTGGAGCCCTTCATGGACTCGCGCAGCCGTTACCCTTCATGGGTTGAAGTCTACATCAACGTGGATGTACGATAGCACCACCGATCGGAGCCACGGATAAAAAATCTCCGTTTCTACATAGCGTTTGCTCCCTCTAACTCCTCCCTTTACCTTCATGTGCAATGTTTTTACATTCCGCTGCTATACTCTTAGACTTGCATGTGCAGGTTGATTGCTTGACTTGTCCTAAGTTGCTAAAATCTGCCAAGACTTAAAATTGGGAAAAGGCTAGATTTTATTTGGTCAAGTAGTCTAATCACCCCCCTCTAGACATACTTTCGATCCTACAACGTGGTTCTCGGCTTGCTTGCCGGCCTCCACCGCGCCGTTGCACACGCCTTGCTGCGTGTTCCCAGCATTGAGGAGCTCCCGAAGGCGCTCCATCTAGCTGCGCCGCTCGTTGCCCTCCAGGGTCTCAAGTTCTTCTGGGGCGCCTATGTGGCTCGCAGGTTCTGCACTGGGGTGCGTAGACAGGCCGTCCGACCCCCAGCATGCTTGGAATGGCCACGCCGCGCTGCCGGTCGGTTCTGGCCCGGCTAGGCTCAGCCGCAGCCGGCGTGCCGCCGGCGATGCGGTCGATCTCGTGCTGGCTAGCCTCAACGCGGTGCTTCATGGCCGCCATCTTGTTGGCGCTATCAAGGATTTTGAGGCGGATCTCCTCTAGCTCCACCGGGCCGGCGTTGGCTCCGACGGGAGTAGTCAGGGCCTGCATTTCTGCTCGCCATGGGTCCTGGCCAGCCCTGCTGGTGTCCTGGCTGTGGCCGGTGACCATCACCTCCGCGACGATGCCGGCATCGGCGTCGCTAGGGACAGGAGGGAGCGGATCGTCAACGACCACAACGTCGGCGGGGAACCCGTCGGTGGAGGCCTCCTCGGAGACAGTGAGCCTTTCGAAGAGCTCCGAGAGGGGGTCGATGAAGCGGAGGGCCTCTGCATCAGAGGCAGGCTCGTGGGAGAGGCTGACCTTGCCGAAGAGGTCGACAAGGCAGCTCGCGGGGCAGGCTGCTCCCGCGTCGGGCGGTGCGCTGGCGCAAGCGCAAGTAGGCGTGCCGGGCTGGCTGATCAGCCTGGCCGCGACGTGCTCGCCGGAGAGGAAGAGGGATTCCCGTCCAGAACGTGTCTCCGGCCGACGCTGCGTTAGGCCCCAAAGTGGGAGACAGCTATCGTGGTATTCTCACGTCAGACGCCAAGGGGTGGCTTGTCATGGACGGGGAGGACATTGTCGGACCCTGGAGGCGGGAGTGAGCATGAGCTCGATCGCACATGAGACGTACCCAGGTTCAGGGCTCTCCGGAGAGATAACACCCCTAGTCTTGTCGGCGGGGTCTCCGCATGATGACTATGATCAAATGGTGGCTACAAGGTGGCTCCTTGAGCTGTGCTGCTAGAGGAGGAAGAATGGTAGGGCTGCCACCTTGCTTCTCCTAGCTGTGGTGTGTGTATGTGTGTGTGGTGTGAGGGCTGAACCCTTTGCATGGGTGAGCCCTGGGGGATTTTATAGGCCAACCCCCCACGGTTACAATGGTAACACGGCTGGGTGTAGGACCCGGACGTTAGTGTCTAGGGTCGCTAGGTTCTCCACCGGCTACTGGGGCCCGCCTCTGGAGGGCCCAACCGGCTGCCGAGATTCCGGCCCATAGGTACACTACAAAAAAAGACACATCGTGACATTTTGGGCCGAACGAATTTTTTTGTCACGCTTATGACACTTCTATGACGATAATTGTGACAAAACCCGGTATCATCATAGATGTGGTGGGCTCCTACTTCTATGACAAAAAATCATGACAGAAAATGGGCTTTTCGTCCTGGGTGGGCCGGAGACGCAGCTGCATGACATTCTTTGGGACGTCCATGCCGGAAAAAACCGTGGTAGAAGCGAGGGCGAGGAAAATATCGGGGAGTTCCCGGTTACGGTGGGTGGTTGGGGGCTGAGCGATGCGCGTTTTTCTCGTACACGTACGCGCGTGTGTGAGGTGTTGCGCTCTAACTGAACCCAAGCGAGGCATTGAGCTCTAACTGAACTCGAGCGATTGCACTAGCTACGTTACTGAACCCGAGCGATCGATCCCCTGCTGTTAACTGAACCCGAGTGATTCCTTCGCTGCTGCTGCTAACTGAAGCCGATCGATGTTGCCTCTTGATGAACAGTGATCGTTGTTGGGGGTTAGGATGAACAGTTCCCGGTGGGGGGTTGGATGAACGGGACCCCGTGGTGTTGCCGCTGGATGAACAGGACCCCGATCGAGCCAGTTGGGGGTGGATGAACAGGACCCCCGTGGAGGGCTGGATGAACAGGACCCTGTGGAGGGTTGGTTGAATAGTAGCCAGTGGAGGGATGGATGAACAGTAGCCCGTGGAGGGGTGGTTGACCAGGACCCCGTGGAGAGGGCTGGTTGAACAGTAGCCGGTGGAGGAGCGGTGGAGGCTGGATGAACAAGAGCCCGTGGATGAACAGTGGCAGGTGGAGGCTAGAGGACGTCGGCGGTGGATGAACAGTAAGCCCCGTGGAGGCTGGAGGAGGTCGACGCTGGAGATGAACAGTATCCCATGGAGTCCCGTTTTGCGGTACGCCACACCCCTCCCAATGAACAGGACCCCCGTTTCGACCGTAGCGCTCCAACACAAGTCCATTTCCTCCATTTTGTGGTACGCCACACCCCTCCTGATCAATAGGACCCAATTTCAACCAAGAGAAGTCTGTTTCCTCTGTTTTGCGTTACGCCAGACCCCTCCCGATGAACAGGATCTCGTTTCGACCGTGGCCGGTCGAGCACAAGGCCGTTTTCCCACGTTCTGCGGTACACCAGGCCTTGTTTTGATCCGCTGTTTCGTCCAAGCCGGTTGGCTCCCGATGAACACGACGTATTCCGTTGCCTCCCGATGAACACGACGCATTCCGTTGCCTCCCCATGAACACGACGATGGCGCAGCTTCTCCGTTCCGACCCAGCCATGTACACGAGCCCTGGCCGTACGTATGCGCGAGTAGGCGTTCGAGACACCGCCCGTATGTACGTACATGGCCGTATTTTTTGGCGTGTGGATGTCTGTACGTGTACACGGTTTAGACGGGACAACCTAAATTGCTATATAGGGGGCTCTACTATGACATGTGCTGCTACTTACTCGGCCATGGTTCATCGTTGCAGAGCGACCGATCGACCAGTATGTACGTACACATTCCGACAAGACAGACAACGGTACGTACGCTTCGACCGGGTGGGTCCCAGCTGTCAAGGAGGATAAGGACGCACTTCCTTTTGTGCGAAGATATAGCTGCTGGGTCCCAGCTGTTAGGGGGGATATTTTTTTTGCCCGTAATAAGCGTGCACTTCCTTGCATGCGAAGATGTAGCTGGTGGGTCCCAGCAGTCAGGGGGAGAAAACATTATTTTTCAGGGTAAAATGGACAGTTGCATGCATGCGTCCATGGGCGTGGTGCGTCCCCATTGTCAGCCTCTCACGTATAGTCATCTTCCGATGACTCTCGTTTGTTGACCACATTGACCACACCGTGCCGAGCGTGTTGGGGAACGCAGTATGTCAAATTTTTTACCTACGATCATGCAGGATCTATCTATGTGACGCATAGAAATGAGTGGGGAGAGTGTGTCCACGTACCCTCGTAGACCGAAAGCGGAAGCGTTAAGTAATGCGGTTGATTTAGTCGAACGTCTTCGCGATCCAACCGATCAAGTACCGAACGCACGACACCTCCGCGATCTGCACATGTTCGGCTCGGTGACGTCCCTCGAACTCTAGATCTAGCTGAGGCCGAGGGAGAGTTCCGTCAGCACGATGGCGTGGTGTCGGTGTTGATGAAGTTACTAACGCAGGGCTTCACCTAAGCACTACAACGATATGACCGAGGTTGAAATCTGTGGAGGGGGGCACCGCACATGGCTAAACAATCAACTTGTGTGTCTATGGGGTGCCCCCTCCCCCGTATATAAAGGAGTGGAGGAGGGGGCCAGCCGGCCTCCTATGGCGCGCCCCAAGGGCGATTCCTACTCTTACTAGGAGTAGGTTTCCTCCCTTTCCTAGTCCAACTAGGAGGGGGAAGGAAGGGGAAGAGGAGAAGAAGGAAAGGGGGCTCGGCCCCCTTCCCAATTCGAATTGGGCTTGGGTGGGCTCCCCACCTCTTGGCCGCCTCCTCTCTCTTCCACTAAAGCCCATGTAGGCCCATTAAGCCCCCTAGGGGTTCCGGTAACCCCCCCCCCGGTACTCCGGTAAATGGCCGAACTCATCCGAAACCATTCCGGTGTCCAAACATAACCTTCCAATATATCAATCTTCATGTCTCGACCATTTCAAGACTCCTCGTCATGTCCGTCATCACATCCGGGACTACGAACTACCTTCGGTACATCAAAACACATAAACTCATAATACCGATCGTCATCGAACGTTAAGCGTGCGGACCCTACGGGTTCGAGAACTATGTAGACATGACCGAGACTCACTTCCAGTCAATAACCAATAGTGAAACCTGGATGCTCATATTGGTTCCTACATATTCTACGAAGATCTTTATCGGTCAAATCGCATAACAACATACGTTGTTCCCTTTGTCATCGGTATGTTACTTGCCCGAGATTCGAGCGTCGGTATCTCAATACCTAGTTCAATCTCGTTACCGGCAAGTCTCTTTACTGGTTCCATAGTGCATCATCCCGTGACTAACTCATTAGTCCCATTGCATGCAAGGCTTATAGTGATGTGCATTACCGAGAGGGCCCAGAGATACCTCTCCGAAACATGGAGTAACAAATCCTAATCTCGATCTATGCCAACCCAACAAACACCATCAGAAACACCTGTAGAGCATCTTTCTAATCACCCAGTTATGTTGTGACATTTGATAGCACACTAAGTGTTCCTCCGGTATTCGGGAGTTGCATAATCTCATAGTCATAGGAACATGTATAAGTCATGAAGAAAGCAATAGCAATAAACTAAACGATCTTAGTGCTAAGCTAACGGATGGTTCTTGTCCATCACATCATTCTCTAATGATGTGATCTCGTTCATCAAATGACAACACATGTCTATGGCTAGTAAATTAACCATCTTTGATTAACGAGCTAGCCTAGTAGAGGCATACTAGGGACACTCTGTTTGTCTATGTATTCACACATGTACTAAGTTTCCGGTTAGTACAATTCTAGCATGAATAATAAACATTTATCATGATATAAGGAAATATAAATAATAACTTTATTATTGCCTCTAGGCCGTATTTCCTTCTGTCTCCCACTTGCACTAGAGTCAATAATCTAGATCACATCGCCATGTGATTTAACACCAATAGTTCACATCTTTATGTGATTAACACCCATAGTTTACATTGCCATGTGAGCAACACTCAAAGGGTTTACTAGAGTCAATAATCTGGTACACATCGCTATGTGATTAACACCCAAGAGTAATAAGGTGTGATCATGTTTTTCTTGTGAGAGAAGTTTAGTCAATGGGTCTGTCACATTCAGAGCCGTATGTATTTTGCAAATTTTCTATGTCTACAATGCTCTGCATGGAGCTACTCTAGCTAATTGCTCCCACTTTCAATATGTATCCAGATTGAGACTCAGAGTCCTCTGGATCGGTGTAAAAGCTTGCATCAACGTAACTCTTTATGATGAACTCTTTATTACCTCCATAACCGAGAAATATTTCCTTATTCCACTAAGGATAATTTTGACCGCTGTCCAGTGATCTACTCCTGGATCACTATTGTATCCTCTTGCCAAACTCATCGTGAGGTACACAATAGGTCGGGTACACCGCATAGCATACTTTATAGAACCTATGACTGAGGCATAGGGAATGACTTTTCATTCTCTTTTTGTTTTCTACCGTGGTCGGGTTTTGAGTCTTTACTCAACTTCGCACCTTGCAATACATGCAAGAACTCCTTCTTTGACTGTTCCATTTTGAACTACTTCAAAATCTTGTCAAGGTATGTACTCATTGAAAAAACTTATCAAGCGTCTTGATCTATCTGTATAGATCTTTATGCTCAATATGTAAGCAGCTTCACCGAGTTCTTTCTTTGAAAAAAACTCTTTTCAAACACTCCTTTATGCTTTCCAGAAAATTCTACATCAATTCCGATCAACAATATGTCATTCACATATACTTATCAGAAAGGTTGTAGTGCTCCCACTCACTTTCTTGTAAATACAGGCTTCACCACAAGTCTGTATAATACCATATGCTTTGATCAACTCATGAAAGCGTATATTCCAACTCCGAGATGCTTGCACTTGTCCATAGATGGATCGCTGGAGCTTGCACATTTTGTTAGCACCTTTATGTAACATCCCAAATTTCCAATTTGGAATGTTATACATTAGATCATCATGCATATCATATTTTATTGCATTTCGTTTTGCGATCCTCGAAATTCTAAGCAACACAAGGACCCACGGAGAGAGTTGGGGATTTCACAATTTTCATATTTGTATTTTATCAAATATCGAATCGAGGATCATTTGTTTTAATTATTTTTCTCTCCGAAAATATTTTATATTCAAAACATATGAGAGGGGATAATATGAATTCTCCAAAAATAATGAAATATTGGAGGAAAAATATTAAAAACAAAAAATTGATCTTATTCGGATTTTATAGCTATTTTATTTGCCTAGGAAAAATATGTGTTTTCCAAAATTGCATTTTAGGCACAAATAAATGTTCATCTTGTCGGGCTTATTTTTAGAGGACGGGGAAAATTTAGTTAGGAATTTTTGGAGTCCGTTTATTATTTCTTTTCTTTCTTTTTCTACACGTTGGAATATTAAAAAAAAGTAAACCGACTCCGGTCCGTACTCGAGCGGGACTCCGCCCGGGGTGGCTTTATAAGCCGGGGCCCCCTGCCCCAAGCCCGGACCGTCGCCCCAGCCCATCTCGCGCCCTAACCCTAGCCGCCCGACGCCGCCGCCAACCCCGCCGCCCGCCGCCGTCC